>NC_143017.1:97957774-98092774 GCF_055824585.1 Amblyomma mixtum | reverse complement strand
CAACAACTGCTGTCTATCATTTTCTCGCAAGTGTTGTGGGGGAAAATAGGCTGACATTGGTTCATTAAGAAATCATTAACTGTGCCTACGAGTTGGTGCGAAGAGGCCTTCGATTTGGTCTAGCACACATCTCGGACGATCTGCGCATAATCGACCAAATGTTAATCATTGATAGTTGGAGTTGGCGACGTGCGGATTTCTCTAATTATGGCGGCGCTGGCAAAGCTTTCATATTGAGTTTTGAATGCGGGTACACTGACTTGCATAACGTGAAAACTGGGATTTGTATTCTTTGACTTAAGCCACCGCGGTGCCTTAGTAGTTATGGTGCTCGAATGCTGACCCGGCAGATGCGCTTTTGATCCCGCATGGAGGCGAAATGCTAGAAGGCTGTGTATTGTGCGACGTCAGTGCACGTTAAAGAGCCCCTGGTGGTCGAAATCATTCGGAGCCCTTCATTACGGCGTCTCTCATAGCCTGAGTCCCTTTGGAACATTAAAACCCATACACCAAACAAACCATGTTCTTTGACTCCTTCGTAATTTGGGCATTAGACTCTGTAAAAGAGAAAGCAACACGCAGAGACCAGAAGAAAAACTCATCGAAAAAAGTTAGATAAGTAGGTTGTACTGATACCATATAATATAATGCGATAATAATGTAGTATAATGTAATAACACTCTAGTGCAACAAAGAAAAGGTTGGACCGAAAGTTGTAAAACCAATGCAATAATAGTCAGTTTATAATATAGGGTGTTGGTGCAATGACATTTCAAATGAATGACAATTTATTTTGTTTCTTAGCGAAAAAAAATGGTTTCGAGGAAAGAAAATCACAGTAGCTGTCTTACTCTCAGTGATCACCTCGAACGCTAGGGGGGGGGGGGGGGGATGGGGTGAAGAAGGGAGTGAAAGAAGGATGAGAAGATAAGGCTCCGCAGTGCAAGGTTCCGAAATTCTGAAATTCTTAACGCGCACTGACACGAACAGAATAAACGAAGAGAATCGCTCCTGCGAAGGGATGGAATAGGGCGTAGGTCGGCATTATGTGCGACCCTCCCATACAAAAGCTTACATGCCTTAAATCTATCTGTATTCCTAAAATCTTCCTGTCTCAAGTTCATTCATTCATTCATTCATTCATTCATTCATTCATTCATTCATTCATTCATTCATTCATTCATTCATTCATTCATTCATTCATTCATTCATTCATTCATCACTAAGAGCCTTCTTTAAGAAGTTAGCGACGGGCTTCGCTGAGACAAGGATGTACTGGCTCCGGAGCGATAGCGGCGGCTGCAGTCCCACATAAATTCTTTCCCCATTGTTGCTAATAGCGGGGGTAGCTATTGTGGTAACGCTTGCTGATCGCTAACCGTCACTCTGCAGACGAAATACAAGGCGCTGTAGTCGGGTATTAAAGACCTTTTTATATCACGTCATTTTAACTGCTACCATGATGCCCCAATGGGTTATCATTAAACTGAAGCATATAGACACAGCATTCCTGTAACGTTTTGAAGATACATACTACACATGTCGGTCTAGACATGGTAAAGTTGGGCGAAAAAAAAGAGAAAGTACAGGACGAGTGCAACGTGCGCTCGTCGTAACTGAAACAAGGTTAAAGGACTGGGCTGCCTTTCCGCAGCAAAGCATGTTGTGCGAACAGAGCAAATTATTACATATCTGTCAGCGCAGGCGGTGTTTCCCCTGCAGAGGATTTGTGAGGATGTCATAGCACTGGCGATGGGCGAGAGGGCCTGGGGTGATCGCGTTAACAACATAAAATAAGTATATGCCGGCTAGTTCAAAGGGTATTGTCAGTGTTCTGAGAAATGTAAGCCACCTGACACAAGAGGCTGCATGAGCATGTGTCCAGAAGGCAGGGCGTCCAGTACCTTGCTTTGGGGCTGAAATATAAATTCATCAGTTCCCGCGTTAAGTGGTGACGTTAAACACTCTCCACTTAGGTCTATATAAAACTGCAGAAGTGGAGCGATCCCCTGTACCAAAGCAACTGCTTGATACCGAGGTCGTTTGATCGCACGCAGCCAAAGTTTTATGTAGAACTGAAAAGATGGGCCTCACCCGGCTTGTGTAGCTGTGCGACGAAGAGTTGTTCAAGGGCAGTGTTGAAGACTGGCCAGGGACGGGGCTTCCCGAAACGGCATTCGAGCAAGCAGCCTGTCGCCTTGGCCGTGCCCAGCAGGACATCCTCGGCCGCACGCCTTCGTTCCTGCAGCTGTGCGTCGTTGTCGGCCAGCAGCACGTACTGCGACTCTGAGGACGTGGTCGGTTCGCAGGGGCGCCTTCCCGCGCGGTTGAGCACGCCACGGGCACCGCTGGAGAGCGCCCAATAGGCGAGCACGGCGGCGTCTGCGGCTGCGGCGCCGCGGAAGCGGAACTCGAGCCACTGGCAGGGGCCCTCCTTGCCTGCCGCCACGCAGCAGCCGATCGTGGGTGAAGCAGGGTGTAGTGCGAGCAGAGCGTCGATGCCTGCAAAGGCGCCTTGCTCGAGCAGGCGCGCCTTGCAGCAGCGTCGACTGCTCTCGCTGCCCGGAGTGCCAAACACCACGAGGCGACCGTGCAATTGCTCCTCCTGCGGTGTATGAGGCGACAGCAGCGGCGACTCGCTGCGCCAATCATGTCGTTCAGCTTCATACGGAGGCTGAGGAAAGCCTCAAACAATCTACAGCGAGAGCTGTTATACGCAGTGGTTTCGGTGGACTATACGGCGTAGGACGTCAACATCCACTCGCGTATTTTGTTCCTGAAAAATCGATTCTTCGGCTCTTTGTGACTATCTCAATGTTTGGTCGGCAACGAAAGACGTATTTATTACTGCGACATTTGTATTTAAAGAGAGAAACATCACTTTTCCCGCTGCTAGACTCCAACTCGCCACGTCAAGACGTCAAAGGACTATGCGATCATCGCCTGTGTGCGAACGGCCCTGTAGCTAAGGTTCCGAGATCCGCTAGAAAGAAATGTCTTGACGTCACCGAAGTTTGCTTGGGAAAACGGTAGGTGGCGACAGTGCGTGTGTTTTGAAAGCTCCGTTTTCAGTGAAAATGTTCTGCTTGAAATAGTAACGCGATAATAAATCAATACAGGATAACTTAAATTTCTCCTCAGTGTTCCTTTAAGCGTAGCAGGCTTCCAGCTCTCGGTCTCCTTGTTTCACATGGAGGAACGCCGAAAACGTGCAGCAGAGCTCACGACAACGTGAAGAGCACACCGCCCCTACATGTACTGTAGCTAGGAAATAAATTTAAGCTACTGAGGCGGCGTTTGCCATGATGTCTCTTTATCTCTAGTCTAGAGTGGCCCCTAACCTAAGTTGTCAGCGTATCAAGTGGTTGCAGTTATGCTGGGAGGGACAAGTGGGATGACTAAACTGTCGAAAGGGTGTCAGCGTGCGATCTATACTAGCACGCAAGCAACGAAGAATCTGAACGCAGGAAAGAACTGCTAGACGGTAGAGATGGAGATGAAAACCGTGACAAGTGCAACTCCATGTCACACATTCTCTGAAGACGAGGAAGTTTACATAACACCAAAGGGGAAGAGAGAAATAAAAGGGGGAGCTCTATAGGGCGAGCTGCCCAGGCAATCGGTCCAATATTCCAAATGGATAGTTTCACTCCGCTCTTTTTTAGAACCGACCTTTTCCAATACGTTTCCAATACTGGGCCGATTACCTGGGCTGCTTGGGATGCAACGTATTCGCGTTTTGGGGGCGGACGGGGGAAATTGTGTCTGCTTCGGAGTACGCCGGAGATGGCAAACTGTGTGGTTTACGAGGGGACGGTTATTTTTTTCCCGGTGAAGAAATAAATGCGACATCGTTGAGGCTGGTTTTGTGTGCATTCGACCTCACAGGAATGAGTGCTGCGGCCTTGACGTTGTACCTCCCAGAGTAGTGCCAGGCGGCAACTTTTTGTTCTGTCTCTGAATGTAACGTTAAGAGACATGGAGAGGGCAGAGTGGGACAGGAAACTAACGCGGGTTAATGACATCCTAGTCGAAATCAGGAAGAAATGGTCTTGGGCGGGACATGTAATCCGAAGGCAAGATAACCGATGGTCGTCAAGTGTAACGTACTGGGCTCCCACAGACTACAAGCGTAGCAGCGGCTGCAGAAAGTTAGCTGGGCTGACAAGAAAAGTTTGCGGCGATAAGGTGGCCGCGGCTGGCACAGGACAGGGTTAATTGGAGAGAAGATATGGGACAGGGCTATGACATGTAGTGGGTGTAGTCAGGTTGATGATAATGATGATAATATAACTGCTCCGCCGCCAGGTTTCGTTGAACGCGATGAGGGAAGAGCGTAGTGACGACCGCATGATAAAAATAGGAGAAGAGTTTACAGAATTTACTCTTGTTGCATAAATTGCGCAATTCACAGGTAGCTAGCCTAAGCTCCGCCATTATTTTATATCCCTGGCTAACCTCTGCCCATTCCACCCCTGAATTAATTCCTTCCGGGTGTCCACTGTTAGCTACTTTCCTTTACTTGTAACCACTAATAGCATCTACGCTTACGCGCGCACACTTCGTGGCTTACGTACGCGGCTTAGTACGTGCATGACCCGAGCTGTGCTTTGAATCAGTTATCACCACGTACCTCGACAACGTTTTGAGGGTGATACCAACAGCCATCCCTGTAAAAGCAAGTAGCGAGTTTATAAATGATGGCTGACCGAACATCGCTGGCGCTTCAAGTGTCGCGCCTGAACCTGAACGCGCAATGAATGAGGCCTGGACGCGTGTTCACCCTGCTGCTCTTTGTACCCTGTACCGTGCACGTTAAAGATTACGAGAGAGAAAGAAAAATCTTGAAGAGAAAGTATTGGCAGTGCTTCAGTAATAGTAGGACTCGCTACGTCTCGACAGCGAGCTCAGTACGGGACGCAGTCATTGCCGTTCTTCGGAGCCACTGCAATAAAGAATAAATGACGCGGTAAACATGGTTGTTCCTGTAGTTTCTTGACTACAATGCTTGAAACGTGTGCGGTCCGTCTGTGTGACTGTTTCCTTCGAGTTCTACGCTATCCGTGAGTGTCTCAGATCCCTGCAGTGACGCTCACCTGCATGAGCCGACGGATGGCCGATGCCGTGGCTAGCGCCCCCACTGCTACCAGGTGGTGTCCGCAGGCGTGGCCCAGGTCCGGCAGTGCATCGTACTCGCATACCAGCCCGACGGTGAGGCCTTCGATGGCCGCTGAAACCATAACCAAGTGTCTGGAGACCCCTTTTAGATAAATTTGCCTGGCAAGTCACCGCATAAATTTGGGGCAAAGCTTCACCGTAGTGACGACTCATGCACATTAGCTTCCAACTGTACCGCTTAGCATACTCAAAGCACTACGAAGGCGTTAGAGCGACTGTTATTGTCCACTACACTGTCGTGCAAGGTCTTGGACCGAGAACTGTAGGGTTGTTGCGAGAACATCGTAGAAGAGGTCGTCGCGTTGATTAAGCGCCTAAGCACATACAACATTGCAAGCGAGTCATAAAAGACAGACAAAGCCGCCACAGTGTTCTGTTGCCCCACTCTTTGTCCTTTCTGAAAACAGCCACGTCCCAATACGAACTTCGCAGAAGTCTCAGTACAACTAGCGTCCCATGTGTTCTAGAAACAACGGTAACCAAAGACACTAAGGCAACGTACAGGCAGCGTGCCACAAATCCAGAAGCTCCTCTATTTTCTGCAGGCCTTTCCACTATGTTGAGTGTAGAACTCGCCAGAGAGTGCAACAGGTTTTCATCTGGGTGAGGACGAGCCATAGCAAGAAGCTAGTGGGAGGGCACTTTTGCAGAAGGATTCCTGTGTGCAGTATGACCTCGAACTCTCCCGCGATATCTCCTTCTCGACCAAGGCAAGGTCTATAGTGCAGCATTGAGAGTGCGCACATGGCCTTAGCAACTTATCGCTGTGAACCAACCTTAGTGTACACATCTGAGGAGAGGCCTGGGTCTCCTGATACTGAGTGCAAATTGAAGTTGGCCTGTATCGACCGCTTACTGCATCCTTATGACAAAGAGGCTACTCTCAATGAAACCGAACTTTTACAAGCCAGACAAGATCAAGGAATAAAATAAACGCATCACCATCACCAGCCGTTTACACAAGCAAACTGCGACGACGCCGAGATCGATTTTTCTCACGCGGATCTCTGAGGTAATGCAACACCGCCATCAGTTCCGATTGGTGAACGTGGAGTCGCCTTTGGCCTTATGTCACGGGATTGAATTGAGTGGCGGAGAAATATGTGTTAAGCTTTTAAAACTATGTTTTCTCTGCAACAAATGTGTCTTTTGCTGCGGGGCAATCACCGATGCAACCAGTGACACAGAATAGATTTTTACTTCATCTTCATCATCATCATCAGCCTGACTACACCCACTGCAGGGCAAAGGCCTCTCCCATGTCTCTCCAATTAACCCTGCCCTTTGTCAGTTGCCGCCACTGTATCCCCGCAAACTTCTTAATCTCATCCGCCCACCTAACTTTCTGCCATCCCCTGCTACGTTTGCTTTCTCTTGGAATCCACTCCGTTACCCTTGAGGTTCAGCGGTTACCTTGCCTTCGCATTACATGCCCTGCCCAAGCCCATTTCTTCATCTTGATTTCAACTAAGATGTCATTAACCCGCGTTTGTTCCCTCACCCACTCCGCTCTCTTCTGATCTCTTAACGTTACACCTATCATTTTCCTTTCCATAGCTCGCTGCGTTGTTCTTAACTTAAGCTGAACCCTCCTTGTTAGCCTCCATGTTTCTGCCCCATAGGTGAGTACCGGTAGGATACAGCTGTTGTATACTTTTCTCTTCAGGGATATTGGTAAGCTACCATTCATGATCCGAGAGAACCTGCCATATGCGCTCCACCCCATTCTTATTCTTCTAGTTATTTCCCTCTCATCATCCGGATCTGCGGTCACTACCTGCCCTAAGTAGACATATTCTCTTACTACTTCCAGCACCTCGCTACCAATTGCGAACTGCTGTTCCCTTGCTAGGCTGTTGAACATTACATTGGTTTTCTGCATGTTAATTCTTAGCCCCATCGTTCTGCTCTGCCTGTCTAATTGATTGATCATGCTTTGCAGTTCTTGTCTTGAGTGGCTTTTACTAGAGATTTTTACTGAGAGATTTTTACTAGAAAAATCAAAATATGATGGAGTTGTCCTAAGTGTACCTGCATGAAGTCTTAGCAGCGAGAGTGAGTGTAAAACATTTTATTCGTCGGAAAGACCTTGCTGCTAAGAGATCGTGTTAAGCGGTTGAGAGTACATAGCCCTCGACGACTTTGTCAGCCCACTCCACCGCCAAAACTTGCGTTCTGGGGTCAGAGCTAGCCAGCACGGTCTCCCACCGCTCGAGAGAAGAAGCGGTAACTAGATCACCCGGAGGTGGCTATATATTGCAATCCCATAGGGTATGATCGTAGTTGGCTCGTTGGCCGCAGTGTTTGCAGTTAGGGTTGTATAGATCAGGATAAATGTACGCGAGGAGTGATAGGGTGCGTATCTATATCGTCTGTAGACGCCTCAAAGCAGGTCCCTCAAAGGCGGAGGAGCGGCTCTGCTCAACCTGTACACTAATACTTTGCTGCGCCCGGCAATTAAAACACTTCGACCCTTCTTTCCCGGGCAGCTGTCCACACTGTGCGGAGAAGTCTTGAGACATCTACTAATGGTGTGGGCCTCTCGCTCCAAACCGGCTATCTCCAGCCGGGAGGACTGGGAGGCGACCGTGCTCCGCTGCTCTGATTTACAGGCCCAAAAGACCCTGGTTGAGCGCGCCCAAGCAGCGGCCGACGCCACTGGTTCCCGTACTAGGGACCCCGCCTGGTGTTTGTGAGGGCCGCGGCCTCTTATAATCAGCCCACTCTCTCTACTAATAAAAGCCTTTCATCATCATCATCAGCAGCAACTCACTGGAACTGAATTTCGCGCATCCTCACTGCCGTCAGCTTAAGCGCCTTATAGCACGTTTTTGTTGCCGCGTTGCCGGTTTGCGAATGTTGGGCGTGCGGTGAGTACCAGCATTTCTCGTCCTCTTCGCCCAATACTGTGGCTAGTGGCGCGAAACAAATCTGATGCCGCTAACCTGTACGTTATACGTTTAGACAGGATGCAATTCGCTAACGCAAGCCCTTCAACTCACGTTTACCGATTTTTACGATAATTTTTACCGCTTTGTTGTTCGCAACGTCAAAACCTCTCTAGCCGGTGTCAAGGCCTAACAATCACTGTTGGCCTGTAGCCTACAAAATGAATGCGTTAAATGTAGCACAACCATGGGACGTCACTTACCCGGCGCAGGTGGGAACTGGAACTCGGCGCGGAAGCCTGTGCTGAATATGTAGTTCTGTTGAACGCTGAACCCCTCGCGGGAGAACTCCGTGCAAAGCAGGTCATGGGCGCGATACTCTCGAAACGCTACTTCTGGCTGCGACAGCAGCTGACCGCTCAGTACCCGCCAGCGCTCTTCTCTTTCCTGCTGCTCCGTAGATGTAGACATGATATCCCATTGCTGATGCAAGCGCCCCCTGGCTAGGTGCACACTTAAGGCCAGCAGGCCAGATATAAAGCTCGCTTGTCCGAAACGAGTCAGGTGTAAGGAATGTTGCACAAAATCGAAGGACTTCTGCCAAAAAGCAGTCATGTTATTGTTCTGCGGCCGTCGTCGTTATCACAATGAAATGAGACGACACAGAGCTTTAGCCTAAATAAGAAAACAGCATACACCACGTGCTGCACGCATTTGTAGCGCTGACAACGCAAGCTCTCATTGTGGCCAGCACATTTTTGTCATACTAGTTGGAACTGATACCCTAACTGCTAAAAACATCGTACGGAAAATGACCATTTTCAAGTGTCATGAGGATTCAAAAACGTTACTGAAAAATAATTAAACGCTTGCAACAGTATTTGTAGTAACAACAAGACAAAAATTGAAAGGAAACACCACTGAAAGTTTCTGTTTCAATTTTCATTTTCTTTAGGTGCAGCGTTTATTAGGGGTTGGGGGCGTTGTAGCTGAATTCCGCAGCTGGCTGAAGAGCAAGGCGAGGGAAAACGCTGGGCGGTATGGCGTCACAGATGATGAGAGCCTGCGCTGCCCGTGATGCAACGCCGCCCACATAGAAGGTCGTTTCCGTCTGGTAGAACCAAATGGCTGAATGAGGTTGTGGAATGGCGGAGGGTCTACCACGGGCTGGCGAGTTGCACCATTCTGACCCAGTGCCATGGCGCGGTGCACATCGTGGAAGGTGCGGCGGCGAAGGGCAGGAAAGCTCAAGCGGGCAGCTCTATGCTGGTTGCTGTAGGTGCTTGAGGGCTGTCCGTAATCAGCAGAAAAGTGGGCGTGGCGGCGGCCACATTTATTTCACTGGACGACGGACACCAGTGCGGCGAGGCCTAGCCAGCTGAGGAGCGAAACGTACCAGCTGTTCGTCGACGTCGAGCTTGCCAGAACTAAGCGTTACAAGCATGGTCGCTATAATGTAAACAGTTGCTCATTAACGTGAACGTGCGTAATAATACATTTTCATTTTTTAAATATTGTAAGAGACGACTGCTTCTCTTTCGAAACTGAAGGCTATACCAGTTTACGACTGCATAACGCGAGGCCAGTGCAACAGGCACTTTTCGGGTCCGAAATTACTATTACCGCCAGACAATAAACAACGTTTTTTTTAACCGTTTATCTCACCGCAGTCCCTTGAATAAATCGTTTAAAATGTCTGAAGGGGTAAGGAAAACTCACTGCTCTATCCACAGGTAACAATACCAGGCGACTGGGGGGCGAGGAAGGTCTGTAAAAAAAATAAACATGTATTTCCGTGAACTCGCACCTCGTAAAATTTTGCTGTTCTCTTCCAGCTTCTATATTAAAGCGTAGCAACTCATGTAAACGTGCACGGTAAGTGAAAAGCCTGGCGTATCGCGGTGTATGAACAGTCCACATTGCGGGCTTTTGGTAGGAAGAAGTATAAGCACCGTTCGCTTTCCGCGAATACTAAATAAAGCAAGCATAAGCCTTGTCGCAGCATTCAGCATTGTGCTAGGGAGGATTTGCAAGGGATGCGCACTTTGTAAACTGTGCAAGAAGCTGGATCCATTGCTGTGGAAGTCCTCGCGAATTGCCTTGGATAGTGCGCCTTAGTAAGCAGACCAAACAGCGAACAGTAATGTTCGCAAACAATTTCAGGCAATTAAAGTCGTTAACCCTATCTGGACCAGTGATTCCAATTGGAATCGCCAAGTTTAAAAGATAGAAGACACGACATGGGGAGAAAAAACTGTACGTGTAGAGGAAACACCTCTACATCTACAACGACGTACATTGTTCTAATGGCTTTCGTGGGGATATTTTTTAAGCTCAGCTCATCCGATTGCGTATTTCACACGCACCAGGTCCCACTAATCCTATTTTGGAACCACGCAAAAAAGAAATGAATAAAGAAGAAGCAAAGCCACGATTTTTTTCATTTATGTGAATTATCCTCTTCCTAAACACGCAAATATCGGGATGTCAATTTTTTAGTACAAAGAGCCTTAATTTGGGAGTGAAAGGGTTAATACGTGGGATGCGCTTGTTAACGACCATCAGGCGCGATGGTTACTCGAATATTTCATTTCATGTCACTTATGGTCGCAAAGAATATGAACCGACAACACTGCCACCCCCAAACAAAAAAAAAAAACAACGAAAAAAAAAAAAACAGCTTGTCGGTAATAATTACCTAGCTTGAGCTTAACGGAGCAATCAAGAGTTCTCTTCCACGACCATTTGGGCGCTACCGGAGGCTGATAAGGTCTGGAGTTGATATGGCAAGTGCTGCTGTTTGAGAGGGGAAAATACAAAGTGGCCAGGGGGGAGAAAATGACGCTTTGCATCGAGATCCCCCTTGAAGCAACCGCATGGCCGTAGCGTGACAGTCCGCACGCTAAGCTGACGACCTTGTCGTCGTCGTTCCTTTAATAAACAGCTGACGCACCGGTGGCAAGAAATGCTTTTCGCTGCCCTGGGTCAGTGTACACCGCATTTCTGCAACTTTCTCTGGGAATCGTAGGTCACTTTTACCACTCGCTAAGGAAACTGCGAGCTTTAACAGAAGAATACGAAGCAGGCAGTGACGAAGTGTGAAGCGCTCGCACTTGGGCCGCTGGCCATTAAAACATTTCCTTCACCTTCAGCTGCGCTGTCATATTCTTCGGCTTGTCACCCCGTTACAGGACTTACGCGGCGCTTGAAAATCCTAAACCTCGCTTTGCGACCGTAAGATAAATTTCGTTTGTTCTCGACGTTGTTTTGTAAAATTTGGGTCCCTTTCGAGAACCTAAGCGTGTTTCCGGAGATAGAAGCAACGGTACTTCATCATCCTGTCCAAGCTCGGTGCGCGCGGGGGGTAG
The DNA here is from genome assembly GCF_055824585.1 of Amblyomma mixtum. NCBI lineage: Eukaryota > Metazoa > Arthropoda > Arachnida > Ixodida > Ixodidae > Amblyomma > Amblyomma mixtum. The sequence goes on along the minus strand of NC_143017.1, from coordinate 98,081,340 downwards.
TGGCTCGTGATTGCACGTCAAAAACTCATCCTGTCTTTCTTGCAAGAGCCGAACGGCGAACGGCAGGCACTAAATTTTCTGGGATCTTGCTTGCCCCACGGTTTCGCATAAGTGATGGGCCGGACGTGATTCGAACACGCTATACTCGGCCAAGGCATATGGTAGTGTTTCGGGGTAGAGTGATGGCGAGAGTGTCAAATGCGGCCGATATAGGCATCCGTCAGTTCTGCGAAGCGCTTTTGGCGGGTGGGTTTAGGTTGAATCTTTCGTCTTTGTTTTGTATTTGTATGGTAGTCTTTTAGGCTAGCGTCGATGTAACTTTCAGAGGGATTCGCCGGTTTGTGTGCGGCGCGATTGGGGTGAGAGCCTATGGTGTCTACCCTTATTCCTTACGAATCCTGCAGAAAATTATCATTGACCTGCCTTCTTGGCGAGGCTGTATCTGCTTATAGCATTTAGTCCCTGGACCTGACATAATTCGCAGAGAGCGATTGTGGGTGCTCCGCAAGAGCAACTATGCGTTTGCACTCTAATTTTCGGGTATCAGTCTTCTAACGCACGCCTGAGGGAGCATATGCGAGCTGCTTATTTCTTAATGTCGCGGAAAGGTCACGACTGGCGTGATTAGAGGGCACACTCAGCAATAGTGCCACATTGTCGATTAAGTGCCGCTCGGCGCTGCTGATATTGATGCTCCGTCTTGCGCCTACCGCTCTTTTCAACTCATCCGTTTCCGTACAGTTGCGGTTCGGGTGACACAGTTACAGAAAACAAACTTCTATTTTATTTTTAGCTATAGAAGCTACTCGGCTTCCACCTGCCACATTTTAACAGTTTGTTTTTAGTGCGCAAGCACTAATCCGATCAGTACCAACTCCGAGCAAAATCGACCATTGTTTGTTTCGTTGTCTGTTCGTCTAGCGCGAGCGCTTCGTCCCGCGACACTCATCTTCCACGTAGAGAAAATCCGTGCTTTCGCACTGATTCGGATGTAGTAAACATCCTCCATAGTTTTTTTTTTTGGCTATATTGGATTTGTGTGCAATGAAATATAACATTATACGTTAAAATTTGGTCTGAAACAATCAAAATTAGCAGGAACTGCGCAGTATTTTGCATAAGGGTGTAAGGGCTCTTTGTGAAATCTTACTAGTTGGCTTGCTCAATGCAGCTGCTGCCGATTTGTACATAAATTTCTTTAAGCACTTGCTAAAAGTTTTTTTGTGTGTGTTGGATAAAGAAACAGGTGGCTGGACAACACACCAAGTTTTACGTGACATACGAGAGGTAAAGAACAAATGTGACTTACCTCTATGCGGGAACAGTGAAGAATCTGGAACATGTTCAGTACGGTGAAGTGATCAGCGTAGCAAATTCCGAAATATAAAGCTGTGGTTTGCGCTTATAATTGCCGGCGTCAGCGATCAAAGTGTACTGACGCTGCATACACGACAAGAAGCCTCATAGGTCGACATACTAAGCATTATTGTTCACGCGTCGGGATATTCAGAGAGCAAAAGCCGAGCTCTGTTGTGGCAGTGCACAGACAGCGGAGCGCATGGTGTTGGATACAACGAAGCTAGATAATGGCTCGCCGGGGACCTAAATATTGTGTCCAGCATACTACCTGCGTGAACAGTTCGGTGGTCGTGCATATGGTGGATTTGTATGTAACTCAGGAATTCACCTAGGTGCAGAAGCATGCGAGAGTTTTGCATTTCGAATGCGAATCATATGTTTTTGCTTTTGCTGCTGTTCCATTGCCGAATTTAACGGTGCTGGTGACTGACTGTTGTGCAGTTCCGAATATTTACTGCATAGTACTGTTGCGCAAGACGCAAGAATTTTTTTTTATCCCTCTCTCCGTAGAAGTTCCCATGCTTGAAACTGCGAATACTCTGTGCTCTTGTGAAACTAAAGTGCTGTTAGCAGTGATTTTCACTGTTACCTCTGTGTGTAATCAATTTCACGGAGTACGTGCGGCCACTTTTGCCCGGCTTCTTTCCTACGGGATTCCTGCTCTGCTGAAAGAAGCGTTGTTAACGCCATGCTCGTTTGTCTCTTACATTTTGTTTCACACGGATACTGCATAACACACTGCGCTGAAAATAAATGAGATTTGTTGGCACTGTTCGCTTTCAGTTTTGCTCTAATCTTTCAAAGGAAAAACTATGCAGGTGCTATGCGGCACCAATATCATGCCATTCGCATAACCTTACCTAAACAGCTGCAGAAGCGGAGGAAAGAGCGTTGGTATTGAAAGTACGCGAAAGGAATGTACGCAATGCGGTAAATTGGACTAAACTAATAGGAAAGAACAGCAGCTCGCATTAGAGTCCAAATAGGGTACAAGTCGCTACTTGAAGCAATGAAATGCCCGCTGGTAGATGCTGTCCTCATTCCCAATTTCGGCCTTCTATTCCGGTACTGCACGATGAACGTTCTGTAATCCACTGATCGTCTAATGCCACGCATATTTCGTATCGTCTGTCATGACGTATAGTCTGACATGAGGAGGCATTCCTTCAGTGGTCCGTGTTGTCCCTGCTTGCTCGCTATGGTTTGATATGACTTATATAGTTGCTTTGCGACCGGTTCTATGTCTTCCACAATGTTCATAGTGGCTAATCCTTTCTCACGTTTCGTGCAGCCATCCTTCATTCGAGAGATCTTACTGTACTTATTTTATGGGCGATTCTGGTTGCTATATTGGTGTTTGCAGCGATCAGGAAAGTAAGCCACACTACAGCCGTACATAAGGACCGCATGACCTAAGATGAAAGATGCGAATATATTTTTCTTTTCCGCATTTCATGACACAGTTCTTACCGCACACAAGAAGGGAAATTTGTCCACCGTTGCATTGTATATTAAAGCTTGTACTGCGAAGAACTACGAAACACACCCCGTAATTCGAAAAATTGGTTTTTATTTCATGTGTTAATGCGAGAACGGAATTGCATACAAGAGTGGAAGGTGTCTGCCTACAGGAGAAAAAGACGCTTCTAGATTTGAAAACTCTGTAGAGAAATACGGGAAAGTTGCTGGCCAGCGAGGAAGTCAGAAGAGCGACGGCCTGTCTGTGCAGCGTCCGCGGGGCAGCAGCGCGGTGCGCCCCCGGGTCGACGCTTTTTCTCCTCTGGGGCCTCCTCTTCCGCTTCCGCCGGCGCTTTATAAACTTGGCTTGGCCCAGTTGTTGTGTCGTATGCGTATTTTTCACTCTTTATTGGAACTTCCCGAAAGCGCACTCACCAAAAACCCTCGCAAGAAAGCCACCTCCAGGTCGTCGACGACCGTCGGTGTCACAACAATAGTTTGTGACCGATGTCGATAACGTAACAGTGTCGGTAAAAAGTCATAGAAAAAGATGCACCACCAGCAGCGCGGCGGCCAGTAACAAGCGGTCTCCCGGGAGTGGGGGAAGCGCGGAGGCACGCGGGAGATTGTCGAAGCGTCCCTGCACAACCCTTTAGACTCAGCAAAGAAACAAGGCACGGTGCAAAAAGCAGCGGGACAGTGGTGGTGACGTGGAGGGCGGGCATCACAGACCAAGCGCGAACGCAAAGTGGTGCTGCTGCTGCTGCTGCGAATAGGAGGAGGGTGGGCCGACGGGCGGTGTGGGTGTCGCGGCGGGTGCAAGCGGTGGTTGGGCGGGAGCCTAGTATTCGATGAGTCTCCAGTTCTCCGGGGCCGAGGGCCCGATCACGGCGTAGGCGAGGAAGAAGCCGAAGGTGAACACGCCGAACAGGACGGGGAACACGGTGCGCGAGAAGTAATCGATGGCCTTGGCGATTCGCGGCTTTGGTGGCAGCTGCCGCGGCAGCAGCTGCGGCCTCCGGAGCCACGCCATCACCGAGGCGACGGCGCGCAGCCTCTGGCCGCTGCTGACGCCGCACGAAGAGGCGGGCCGCTCACCGCCGACGCCGACGCCGCCCAGTTCGTCGGTCGCGCTGACGCTGGTGTCTAACCCGGCCAGGCCCGGCGCAGCAGGCCGCAGCAGACTGTTCTCCTGCTCCGCCGAAAGGCCTCCCGGGCTCGCCCTGTGGTTGCTGCTCGGATGCTGCTCCTGCGGGGGTGGACAGGCCGTAAACGCACACACCCCTGGTCACCAACCTCGCAACACGAGATGATCCGAATCTTAGGTGGTTAGTTCGTAGCCCAGATGTAACAACAGCCAATGAGGGGAACCGCACAAGAAGATACGACATGAGGTTGTCGTATCGTGTCCCCTTCCTGCGTTGCGCTCCTCTTTGGCTGTTGTTATACAGTTTAAAACTCCATCTAATGAAACCCGATTTTACGAAGTTCCCGATTTAACGAAAAAATTTTGACTCCCCCGGTTTTGAATGCGATAACAAGTTGCGATAACGTGTGATAACAATGCACGTTTTTGGTTTTGTAATCATTGTACTGCATATCACATGACGCGACATGTATACACGCGGAACTAAAGCAGGATGAGCCGTACCCGTGCTATCTTTTTTTCCCTCTATTCTCATACCTACAGCGCCTTTGCGGAATATCAAAACACAGATGACAATAAGAGTTCAGTTGCGAAAGACGACGAGAAAAAGGAAACAAAAAACAGATGTGTACAAGGGTTTAACATGACATTTGGATTTTTCAGTCGCACTGTTGCACGGAAACTAAAATAACATTCAGCTGAACAAAGCAAAGGTCCGACTTATTAAAAGAGAACATTTATAAGATCTGAGATTAAAGATGAAGGGGTCCGCGAGACAACTTCTTTTGCAAATCATTCTACTAATATATTGTCTTAGAGAAGAAGCTGTACTTGAATATATTAATCCTGCAAGCCTATTCATGCACTTTTCGGGAGCGGTCTGCACGCGCAGATACATACGTTCATTTTTTTAGATACCCGTCTTTATTGATGTCTGCTCTTGACTTGAGAATATTATAAAAGAGCGATAAGCACAATTATTTTAACCTAATTTCGAGGGGCGGGGACACCCCCCTTCTCTTTATAATCACCCGATACAACGCGAGCTCCACCGTGCCTGTATACGTTCGAGTTTTGCTTTGTTTTGAGTTGAGGGATCCCGAGCACTGGAAGGTGTACTCAAGGATGAGACGTATCGCCTTTGCCAAAAGTAACCGAGATGCCGCGCCGGCGGCTCTCCGGTCCCAGGTGTTCGCCCCTGCTTCCCGGCTGGGAGTGTAAACTGGATGACGTAAGCCTGCGCCCTCGCTCTCCTTCCTTAGACGATAAGTACGCACGTTAGCGTGTGCGATTTCGCGCCTTCGGAGCGCTGTAACATTGGGGGAAGCTGTCGTGAGCAGCAAAACGCGCTCACCGCTCCTTTCGGTCTAACTCGACAACTATGAGCGTTTAGTTTCATTAACCTCTCCTGTAACTGAAACGAATGGGCGAAGACGTGCTTTTCTGCACATTTGGGGTGTCGGCAGAGTAAGAGCGCCAACGGATCTAAAAAATTTAAGGCATCTTTTTCATGGCCCCTTTTCTTCCGTCTTGCCACTTTATATGGCTGATGGAGAGAACAAGGGAGCAAGCTTCTTAGCTCGTTCAAGTACGTCAAATGCTGATGGAAATGTCTCCTAATTTACGATCCCCTCAAGGAAACCTTATTTCTAGGAAGAGTTGTCCGTAAAAAGACATTTCTCCAATTGCTTTGAATCTTCCTGAGAGTACTGACGATCGTTCGGCCGGAAAATTCTGGAGGGGCGGGATACCTTTTGCTTCCAGAGTGATAATGTTGCACTTGAAGATTGGCTATTGCACGTTTTTAGCGTGTTGCTGATACATCACTTTGCCAGCAGACATTCATCTACCATGCAGGGGGCCAGATAAAAGCGGGAAACATGAAAACAGTTCGTAAAGTGCTGATGCTGTATGTCCGGCTTAGTTCTTTCCAGATTGCGTCATTATTAAATTGGGGACAAGTTCACTGCTTAAGAATATGGTGCTTATGTGAAAATGAATCAAGTCTCTTTGACTTCTGAGAGTGAGACTATTTCTTCCTGTTTATTCTCTAAAACAAAAAGATTACCCGCAAGCCAAACCAAGAAAATAATTAACATCGCGGAAAGCATTGCACAGTGCAGGAAAAGGGATATGTAGCAGTATGCGCACTTGAACTTGCCTAATTTTTCTCTCCTCGAGCGGCATACATTGAGAGGACGGAAGAAAATGGGGCCGTGGAAAAACACGCATTCAGTTCTCAATATCTCAGTGATTCAGTGGTTATGGCACTCAGCTGCTGACCCGAAAGACGCGGGTTCGATTCCGGCCACGGCGGTCGAATTTCGATGGAGGCGAAATTCTAGAGGCCCGTGTACTGTGCGATGTCAGTGCATGTTAAAGAACCCCAGGCGGTCGAAATTTCTGGAGCCCTTTACTACGGCGTCCCTCATAGCCTGAGTCGCTTTGAAACGTTAAAGCTCCCCAAAACTCATAAAGTTCTCAATATCTGTTCCCCATCTTACTTCGCCGACACGACAAGCGTGCAGAAAAGCACGTATTTGCCAATTCTTTCAGTCAAAAGGAGCTTTGTACTGAAACTACACGCGCGCATGATTGTCTAGCCAAGAGCGAGGCTGCACGGCGCCAGCCCGGAATGTACGATGAGCGCGTATTTCTATGTGCACCCCCCTTCGTTATTACAGCGCTTCGAAGGAGCCAAATCGTGAAACATAAGCAGGTACACCTGCTTACTTTTTTTTATCCTACGAGGTAGGATATCTAGCACCCTAGCACCCATGTTTACGCCAGCCAGTTTAAACTCCCAGCCGAATAGTAAGGACAGCGCTTCTAAGCCCAGCGGCGCCGCACAGCCGCGAGCCCACTCTGATAAACGGTGCGGCTGCTTGTTTACTTTCGGCGTTTACGGCGTTACGTTTGACAGATATAATATTGCGGACGTCGAACAGCGGCCATGTAGCTATGAGGTATCGCACGTAATGTGCATTTCGCGGTACTATCAGGAGTAACCAGGAGCTTTTCGCTAGCAATCGTGTGTTGTTATTGTTATGAAGCGACAGGGTCAGACTGTACACAATGTTTAGAGGCCATGGAACTCAAACGTGTGTAGTAACAAGCCCGAAGTCCGATGGATTTTACAGTCCGACCATGATCGACATCAGCGAAACGTTAGTCAGTGGCGGCTGCCGGCAGCCTTGCCGACCAATGCAGATTTCGCGAGTTGAAGATGGATATTCCGGTTCGTCAGTACGCAGACGCACAGACGCATAGGTCTCGTGCCGCTTCGCTTTAACGTAAGCAGCTTTGCCATAACACGCGCCCTGGTCTTAGCACAGTAATCGAAGCATGTCGCCTGCTTCGTTAGTGAACGAAACTGAAACGGACGGCTGTTATTACAAACACCCGATCAACTGCATCGTGTGCCTCAGGATATCGTTACTATTATATGGATCATTGCGACGTTAGGTGAGGGGGGGGGGGGGGGTGATTTGTAGAAGTATGGCAAACTGTTTTGATTTGCTTGCATTCTTCATTAGATTGAAGCGCGGACGGACAAGAAGCGGAGAGCCGTCAAGCATTATGTGTCCTCACCATTCTTTAGTCTCCGTGCATTCACGCTTCATGGAGTAATGACCACAGAGTCTTCCGTACCGAAACAAGAAGGTAGGAAGCGCAAGGTGTAACATGGATTACGTATGCGCAAAGAGGTACCTTTATTTATAAATGTTTGTACCGCAGAGCTTAGCCGACATGTGACTGTAGCTGCACAGGCTTTTGTTTCAAACGTTGTTCGATATTACTGAAATGAGTGAAGGTCAGGGCCGCACATTCTGAGTACGCTATTCTATTTGCGTATTTTTCGGCTGCTAATACAACTAATAGCTCCACGAAGGAACCTCAGTGCAGAAATGTAGTTTAGCTGTGCCCGTCTTATCTAATTGCAGCAAATTTTCGAATAAGTCACTTTTCCGTACCTCTACGCGTAATTAGCATAATGCAGCCGTCTGTCGGTGCTTTTCCACTATTACGCCACTGCGTTATTGAACACTGCCCACGCTGGAAAGTTTCGCAGTCTCCTCTGTCGCAACGGAAACACTCCAACCTCAATGCCGCCGCGGTGGCTCAGTGGCTATGGTGCTCGGCTGCTGTCCCGAAAGACGCGGGTTCGATCCCGGCCGCGGCGGTCGAATTTCTTTGGAGGAGAAATTAGAGGCCCGTGTACTGTGCGATGTCAGTGCACATTAAAGAACCCCAGGTGGTCGAAATTTCCGGAGCCCTCCACTACGGCGTCTCTCATAGCCTGAATCGCTTTGGGACGTTAAACCCCATAAACCAAACCAACCAACTCCAACCTCACTTCAAGAAACGGGGAATGGCGAGAGTATGCCGAATTACCGAAAGTGTCTTGCAGGCAAGGAAGAACAGTACACCACAGCATCACGTACAATGGCGAGCGCTATGCTCATCCTCTTGTGTGATGCAGTTTTCCCTCACGTAGACATTGACGAGTTGGTCACCTTATATTTTTCAAATCCTTATCGCAAAACGTTGACGCAGCACCAGATGGATAGAGTGTTGCTTGTGTGCGGATCCTTCGTGTGCTGCGTCACCGTTAAGCGCTGCAGTCTTATAAAAATGGATTTACCACGCAGCGTAAGCTGGTTCTTTGAATGGAACTTCTGAAAGCTGCCGGTGGCTTACAGCATGTCTGCGCATTCTGCAAGTTGTAACAGTGAATGAAGTAGTTCCGTCAATGGATAACCAAACTCCAAGTTATGAGGCCATTTTTCCGGAAAATGTTATTAATACCGGGTAAAAACAGAATAGTCATCTGTCTTAAGAAGGATTTTGTTTTATCCCAATCAAAATGTCGAACAAAGAAAGAAGAGAGTTCTTTTATTTCGTATTCGAAAAAAAGAGTGCCAAATATACTTGTGACGCCTGCAGTCATAGCATTAATTAGTTCACCCCAAGTCAAACAGCTTTTGCTTTTGTACACATAAAGACAGGTGCTGTGCAGTGGAAAAAATAATTGCGATACCATAAATTATCATTCTCTAAAAGCAGAATGACCAAATACATAGGTTTTTGGATAGGCATCCTTTGACAACAAACGCAGCAGTACAAAAAGTAAGTTGCACAATTTAATTTATTGTTGTTCGTTGTACAGCTAGATATATAAAGAATACGTATACAAAGTTTAAATAGATGGTCTTGTAGAGGGATAAAGTTAAGGTTTCTCGCGCAAGAAGCAACAGCAAAAAGTCACTTTAGAGAAAAACGAAAAAGAAGATTATGAACAACTACAAACGGCAGATCTAGTCTCGAAGACGGTTAAAATTCAAGATAATTCTAGCTCAGCTCCTTGTTAGTGTGGTCGTTCTTTCATTTCCCTGGTGTTGCGGCTAACTATTTGCAGTTTTTATTTTGCGGCATCCGAAAGGAAGACTGAAAGGGAGATTTCCGGATACGCTGAAGGTCACCTGTCACGCAAGCTGTCTGTGCGTACGGAGCAGGCTTGATTTCAATGCGATTCGAAACATCTAGGATACATCTGTTATAGCAGCTAAAATGACACATGGTATCATAGAAAACGAAACTTGAACGTTGGGATCCTGACATAACCACCGAATGTGCTGTAAGCGTCTTGCATAGCCTCTGTGAGCGTTTTAGTGATTGAATACAAACAAAAATAAACATGGATGGTCAGAAAAAGTGATTATAGTCTGAAGCGAAAAATTACTAACAATATATCTAATAATAAATGTATTAGGTTTAATTTGGCTGCAGAATTTTTGATTTCGGTATCACAAAATGTATGGAGCTATAACTTTAGCCGTATCTTTATAACGGCTTGAACTAGAAGCGTAAATTTTGGTGCAGTTCATTCAGGCTTGAATCAGCGTTTCGGAGAAAGTAACTTGGAAGAATTGAAGTGTTTCAGAAATGCGGCTTTTCAAAAGCGCCCTCATTCATCAATCCACTGGAGATGCGCGACGCGGGGGATTGGAACAGTCGGTCAGTCATGCAGTGCTGCCTTCTTGCACCTTGTAAGGGTTGCGGGACATCGGACAGAGCGCACTGCGGTCGTCCACGCTGGCGGGGAGCCTCCCTTCCGACAGCAGTGGAATGAACGTCCTGCTAGCGATGTGCACAGAAGCACTCCCTCCGGAGCGGTGTACACACTGTCGCCATTATGAACGCACACAAAAAAAAATGGCTGAGGCTTAACTTGGTTAAGCCTGGAGAATGCGAAGCATCATCGTGTCGCGTAATTTGGAGGCGCACAACCACAGCGACGGCGCGAGGTGGGCCCCCGTTTCTCCACTGTCGTGACGTCATCGTGTCACGTGGTGTGACGTCATGTATCACGTGATTTGGAGGCGCACAACCACAGCGACGGCGCGAGGTGGGCCCCCGTTTCTGCACTGTCGTGCCGTCATCGTGTCACGTGGTGTGACGTCATGTATCACGTGATTTGGAGGCGCACAACCACAGCGACGGCGCGAGGTGGGCCCCCGTTTCTCCACTGCCGTGACGTCATCGTGTCACGTGGTGTGACGTCATGTATCACGTGATTTGGAGGCGCACAACCACAGCGACGGCGCGAGGTGGGCCCCCGTTTCTCCACTGCCGTGACGTCATCGTGTCACGTGGTGTGACGTCATGTATCACGTGATTTGGAGGCGCATAACCACGGTGAAGGGTTGAAGTGGTAGCTAAAGTAGTATGCTTCGCATAAAATTACCGACGATTACGTTACTTCCTCATGCGAAGTTTGAGCGCAGCTCACCAGCTGTTTCAGCTTTTCGATAGATTGAGGAAAAAAATTCGAGCAGGACATGTATGTACACTTACAGGCAACTTATTGTTTTTCACACATTTTCCTTCTTCAAGAAACTCCACCAACAGTTCTTGATGGTCATGAAGGAAGCTTTGTGGTCGGAGAAATAGATGGATATATTCTAGACTTGCTGCACCAATGCCTGGTTCTCAACGACGAGGTCTGTGCAAGTATTTCTCAGGGTTGTCAAAGCTGTGCGAGCCGTTAGGAGCGAGAGGAATGGGATGTTCCTAGACTAATTCCGGTCATCATGCAAACTTTGCGGCAAACCAGGAGACTTCTTACACACCCTCCTCACATGCCCCGTAATTCCTCACCCCCCATCACCAACCACGGCAGAGTCTTACTGGGTGGTGAAAATATTTGAATGAAATAGTTTAGGAGGTTGTAGCAGCGGTTGGAGTTCTCAGTCCGGAACCCCATTGGCGTAGGCTGCTGACCGGGCTCTTTGGATTAGTTGCTTTTGACTCGTTTCGTCCGAGCTGGTCGGGAGTCTCTTCTGACCAGCTCGTCCGCTCAAGACCAGCGCCGGATCATTTCCAGCGCTCACAGAAGGATTGCGATCCAAGGGCTATCCTTCGCGTTGTAAGGGTGCCTCCTCCTCACATTGAGGAGGCATCCAAGTGCCATGTAGGGGGCTTCGCCCCCATGATTTACATAACTGGCAATAAACGTTTCCACCACCACCACCACCCGGATAAGTGGCAAGAAATCTCTGTCTATATACAGGGTCTGTTCTGAAAGTAGTAGGACTCATTTTTTAAATAAAATTTATTCATGAGAATAGTACAAACGATTAAAATTTTTCAAAGTAGCACCCTTCTGCACCTACACGCTGCTGCCAATGAGATTTTCCAGTTTCCGTACACCTCCAGGAATGCCTGGACCGGAATGCTGTTTAGCTCCCTCGTCACGGCCTGTCGAACCGCCTCTACCGATCCGTGATGTTTCCCCTTGAGCGTCGATTTTATTTTGGGAAATAAAAATAAGTCTGGCGGGGCCAAGTCGGGGCTGTAGGGGGGCTGAGGCAGCGTTGCCGCCTTGTGCACGGCAAAAAATCGGGGTCCTCATTCACATGATGAAGAAGATCCTGGCAGATCGCTTTCCGGTTGACCTTTTGCTCTTCTGACAGCACTCTCGGTACCAACTTCGCGCACACTTTCCTCATGGCTAAATTTTCTGTCACGATCTCAAAAACTTGGGTTTGAGGAGTGCTCAAGTGATCAGCAATCATTCTGATACGCATCCTACGATCATTGTTCAGTAAATGTTTCACTCGCTACGCATTTTCGTTGGTCTTGCTGGTCGAAGGGCGTCCGGAGCGGTCTTCGTCTTGCACTCTTTTTCTTACCTTCTCGGAACAGCTTGTGCCCCTCAAAAAACACCTGATCTATCCACGGAAGTCACCGTAGGCCTCCTTAATCACGTCGTGAGTCTCTTTGCCCGTTTTATCAAGATTTACAGAAAATATGATCGCGTATCGCTGATCCAGAAAACTCTCTATGATTCTGCGTGACGAGACGTTTCGACTGGGGTTCACAGTACAAGTGACCTGCTCTCTTCAACGCCCGAGAGCCGACTGCCGATTTTCCCCAGCATTCCCAATATCCACCTTCAACAATCCTGCTCGTGCAGGCCGCTTCTCGTCCGCCCGTTCGCCCAGGAAAAAATTACCGACGATTACGTTACTTCCTAATGCGAAATTTGAGCGCAGCAAATAAGCTGTTTCACCTTTTCGATAGATTGAGGCAAAGAAATCGAGCAACACATGTATGCGCTATCACAGAATTTTTTTTTTATTTTTCACACGTATTCCTTTAACAAAGACTCCACTAACAGTTCTTGACAGTCATGAAGGAAGATTTGTGGTCGGAGAAATAGACTGATATATGTTCGACTTGGTACACCAATGCTTGATTCTCAAAGACGAGATCTATACAAGTGCCTCGCGAGGTTGTCACAGCCGTGGGACGCGTTACGAGCGAGAGGAACGGGATGTTCTCCCGCATAAGTGTTAGGAAATTGCTGTTTGTGTTTATGTCAACATTAAAGTCCCCCACTACTAACATCGGTGTGGATCGATGGACGGTTAATATGAGTTGCAGGAAGTGCACGACGTCTTTCGTGAGTGCGGTAGGGGCGAAGTAGGCAGCTACTACCAGCAAGCCGTTGGGCAACTTTGCGGCGCACAGTTCGCCAACTTCATGTGACGTGCCAAACAACGCCGCCGATGCCGACACAAACAAAAATTAGGAGTCACTTTGGCGACTAAAGTGGTTCAAGGCGAAAGCCTTAGTACAGCATTCTGTCACGAATGTGGTTGTGAATGATGAATCAAGTGCTGCCAGCGAATGACGCGTCCATTGGCTGTCTGCGTGTGTTACTGATGTGTGGTTAACATGTTAAGCTTCGCCTGTAAGAGTGGAACGCGACAGCGTCTTGCAACGCTGCCAGGGAGTCCACAGAACGCCATCGCCAATTCGGCTGTACGCCTTGCTGGACGGTAAATTTATTTTTTGAGGAAAGGAAATGTATCTCTCTCGCATATCTGGGTGGACACCTGCACCTCGCCGTAAGGGAAAGGGGGAAGATGGGAGTGAACGAAGACGCCGTATTAGCTAGACGCGCCTTTGTTCATTCCAAACCATTCAGCTGGCATTACGGAGTGGCTAGCGTGCTCGTATCGCACTCCGGAGACCCTGGTTCGATTCCCCAACTCGACCAATTTCGTTCTCGGTTTTATTGATTTATGCGGTCTAACTAGAAAGGTTAATTAGGCTATTTCATATTTATATTATTGCATTTCTATCCATCGTGTTCTGTCATTAACCTGTCAATTGTTGGAACTGTCTAGGATGTTCGACACAACGTATATGAAACGAGCAACGTCTTACTGAGTGGGGAAGTGCGTGGTGGTGGAGGGAACGCGGCTTCGTACTTATCTGTTTTTTTCAGCAGCGTCTCTTTCCGCGGACGCTGTTGTCGCTGCGGCGCGCGTCTTTCTTTTCTTTTCTTCTGACCTGTTCATTCTCCTCTATATTAATTAGGGTAATTGATTAATTAAGCAATTAACTAAACTCAGTCCAACTTAGTTGCAGCATCACTATACGATCCCTTTGATTGGTTGCATGGTTACTAGCCAAAGTACAATTGGCCCCATTTGAAATTCGCGCACTGTGACGTCACGAGCATTTCGACCAATTGAAAAGCGTGATATTGGGGGCGGAGCTGGTTACGAGGCCGACGACGACGCGAAACCCAGGAACGGACGCCAAAGAGCTGCGCTCTAAAAAGAGTCCTACTACTGTCAGAACAGACCCTGTATGTACATTAATGTCCCCACCCACCATGCCACCCTGGCAGGTGGCAGTTAATGGTTGATCGCGAGAGTTCGCTCACCGTTGTCAGCGCTAACGCATGCAGCCCAAACCTCTCTCTCATCCCCCCACGTACCTATAAGCGCGATTCAGGCGTCCGCTAATCCAGGGAGGCAGTTATGCGCACTTCATTTCCTTAAAATGATCAGAGTGTAAAACGTTGTCAACGCCAACGCCAATGAACACAATGAGCGCCGATGGCCTATCGCTTCAGCGCCGCGTTTCTGGCGCAACGTTGTCAATGCGTACAGCCCACATCTCTCTCTCATCACCCCAAGTACCTATAAGGGTTACTAGGAGGGATCTTCGGGTATATGTTGTTTCAGCCAGCGTCTTCGCTTCGGCGTGGTTGTTGCGACGCGCGTCTCTACTTTCACCCCTTCCTCTTATCTTTTAACTCTCATCTATCTGCTCGTGGCAGCGGTGGTGGCTAGGCTCCAGTCAGTCGGCAGGCCCGTGCACTTTCCTTTTCATCCTTCTCTCAGTCGAAACAACAACAACGTACCTATAAGCGCGATTGAGGCGTCCACTGACGCAGGGAGCCAGTTATGTGCACTTCCTTTTCTTAAAATGATGAGTGTAAAAACGTTGTCAACGACAACGCCAATGAACACAATGAACGCCGACAGCCTATGGCTTCAGCGCCACGTTTTTGGCACATGTGGAGAACCTTCGCCCCATCTCCCTCACGTCTTGTGTCGGCAAGCTGATGGAGACGATGGTGCGCGACAGACTCTCCGATTTTCTAGAAACACAGCACACTTTCGCGGACACCATGTTCGGTTTTCGCCCTCACAAGTCTGCACAGGATATACTTCTGCAGCTTCACCACGACATCTTAGATCCTGTCGAATGTCCCCACAACGACAAGGTGGTCCTGGCCTTGGATCTTAAAGGCGCATTCGACAACGTCAAACACGAAGTAATCCTGGACCACCTCAGTAACACCAACTGTGGCCACAAAACATTCAACTACATAAAACAATTTCTTACAGACCGTCAAGCCTACATACGCATACAAGATGCGGAACACGGGCCATACACCATCGGCTCGAGGGGAACACCTCAAGGCGCGGTCCTGTCTCCCCTCCTCTTCAATTTGGCAATGCTTCATCTTCCCTCCAAATTGTCCTCTTTGCCCGGGATACATCACGCTCTTTATGCGGATGACATTACAATCTGGGCCACGCAAGGTAACCTGGGCCACATGGAATCCTGCCTGCAAGCAGCGGCGACCCTAGTCGACGACTACGCGGCCTACTGCGGACTCCAGTGCGCCCCGTCGAAATCAGAATTTGTGCACATACGTCCCTCCCCTAGGGACACAACCCCGCTTTGCATCAGTCTCCCCTCGGGACCGATCCGGGAGTCCAAGGAGATCCGCGTCCTTGGTCTCTTCATACACCACCAACGCAGAGTCGACACCACCCTAGCCAAACTTCGCACGGTGGGAGACCA
The DNA here is from genome assembly GCF_055824585.1 of Amblyomma mixtum. Classification (NCBI taxonomy): domain Eukaryota; kingdom Metazoa; phylum Arthropoda; class Arachnida; order Ixodida; family Ixodidae; genus Amblyomma; species Amblyomma mixtum. The sequence continues at coordinate 98,065,697 of NC_143017.1, read as the reverse complement.
GGTGGGCCGCATGGTCCGCCGGGTCTCCAACAAGCGGGGCGGATTACGAAGCAAGGATGCACTGCGGCTTGCCCATGCTTTCGTAACGAGTAGAATCCTCTACTCAACCCCCTACTTGCACCTGCGCAAACATGATGATGACCAACTGGAGGTCATCCACCGGAAAGTCATCAAGCGGGCTCTCGACCTCCCGGTCACCACGTCCAACCAGCGACTTCTGGCCTTGGGCGTGGTGAACACATTTCGGGAGCTTCGAGAGGCCCACTTAGTCAACCAATACACGCGTCTTGCACAGACCACGTCCGGTCGCCGCCTCTTGGACCGGCTACACATCAAACATGACTACCATATTGAGGAAAGGGAGAGAGTGCCAGCACCCTGGAGACGCGCCCTCCGGGTCCGACCCCTTCCCCGCAACATGTCCAGAGAAGACCATAGCGGTCGTCGCCAGGCGCGCGCGGAAGCGTTGGCGCGGTACTATGGTAACCAACAACATGTGTATTACGTGGACGTTGCCGGCCCACACCACGGGGTGTGGTACACGGCCGCAGTCGTACACAACACAAACACAGTCAACGGGCTCACTTTCAAAGCCTACAGCGCAACACACGCGGAGGAGATTGCCATTGCTCTTGCTCTCACTACTCCCAAGTCGAAACACATCATCACCGACTCGCGAGGGGCCTGTCGGAACTACGAGTTGGGCTGGGCTCCCCCGCTTGCCTGGCGCATACTGGAATATAGCTGTCGATCTGAAGATCCAACTCCACGCAACCTGATTTGGGCCCCCGGTCACCAGGGACTCCAGGGAAACGAACAGGCCGATCAGGCCGCCCGCGCACTCTCTCCCCGGGCTATCTCCCTGTCCTTGGAAGGGTACTCCCAATCAGACAATCTGGCCATTACATTCAAACAAATCACCGATTACTACAAGGAGGAGCACCGGCGCTACCCGGCCCCTTGTAAGGGTCTGGATCGCGCTGACGAGCGCCTCCTCATCAAAATTCTTACTAACACTGTACTGTGCCCGGCGGTGCTTAAACATTTCAATACATCCTTTGATGGCGCGTGCCAGTTCTGTGGGGAGGTGGCTGACACCTTCCACATGGTTTGGGCGTGTCAGTCAAACCCATCTATCCCCCCCAACCCCAACCCCACCAGAGAGGACTGGGAGGCGGCCCTGCTCGGCTGTCAGGACCTAAAGACCCAAAAGGCCTTGGTTCACCGGACGCGGGCGGCGTTGCTTGCCAATGGGGCCCCGGAATAGGGGCTCCACCTAGTATTGTTAGGGGAAAGGGCCAATAGGGCCTACCCCAATCACCTCTCTGTAAATATTTATTGTATTATAAATGTTTTTCACCACCACCACCAATGCCTACCACCCAAATCTCTCTCTCTCATCGGCCCACGTTCCTATAACCGCGATTCAGGCGTCCACTGACCCAGGGAATCAGTTATGCGCACTTATTTTCCTTATGGCACAACGTTCTCAATGCCAACGCATGCAGAGCACATGTCACTACCGCCACGTAGCTTAAAGCACGATTGAGGTGTCCACGGTCCAAGAGGGCACTTATGCGCCTTTCCTCGCTTTCCAAGGTGCCGCTCCATTGGTTTCGCAGCTTGAAGCACGACTGAAGTGTCCACTGCTGGTTACAACGGACAACGGCGACGACAACGGCGACGCCGCGAAACGCAGAAACGGGCGCCAAAGAGCTGCGTTCTAAAAATCTACTTCCGAGACACAGAGCGAACATCGACTTGGGCCAAGAAGTCGGCTTTATGTGGTTCGGCCGTGCGAATTTAATTAAACCATACTCCGGCTCCTTGGAGCACAACAGACGGCCGGCCTCCAGCGGCCCACCTCCTCCCCACTCCCTTTTCTTCCTTCATGGCGACTTCGTCAGAGCGAGAGAACCTGCGCTCACCAGGCCGCCACGCCTACAGATGCATGCCCTCGGTGTGGTAAAATTAAAGAGGAGAGGGCGGCCTAGCTTGGAAGCAGGCTTAATTTTCGAAGAAGACAGAAAGAATGACGTATCATGCCTCCTTTTCAATACATAATACACCGGTCTTTGCTTGCCAACAAAATGACACACAGCGGAAGAAAAGGGAAGTTTATTGAACAATGCAAACAAACAAAACATTGCATACACACTCATGACTGAGGGCAAAACAAATGTATACAAAGTGGGTGGCCACCCAGAAACACCATGACCTTATTTCTACGGCACTGTACTGCACAAAACGAGCAGTGAGCAAAGAAGGATGTCTCCCGAGGCAGACTATGCGCGGGGGGGAACGGTAATCCGTGGAACAAAATAGTTTCTGGTTTTGGACAGATAAAAGCAGCGGCAGTTGTAACTACTTTATAAACGCACCATCAAGAACTGCACAGCTCATGAAAAAGCTGAATTTATTTGACAGAAACTGCCGCAAATGATGTGGTCAGTCCTTGCAAACAGCTTGGCGCAACTAGATTCAAAAATTTATTTTGTCTCCACTCGCAAAGCCCAGAAGCTAGCTCTAAACCAAAATTTAAAACGGCACCAGTTTAGCTAAATTTACTTTTGCCGGTGTCGTCGCAGTCATCTCTGTTTTCTCTTTTGGTTGTGAAGTGTTGCTGTGTGTTTTTAGAGCCGAGACGCCGAAATAATCGACTTTACTACCACACCTGGGCTACTACTGGGCATCCGGTCTGCAGTGGACGGGCGCCAAAGATCTGCGCTCTAAAAAACGCGCATCACCAGCAGGAGCAACGGGCATCCGCCCTTTGGATACCCGGGGGACAGTGGGGGGACGATGGGCCTAACGCGCACAAGCACGTTGCCTAGTCCTCCACACTCCGGCGGCCGACGTGTTCAGCCGGGTCTTGAATGGACCCGGGGTGACCAGGGTCAGAGCCCCGGTCACCGCTATGTTCAGAATCAAACCGTTCGTAAAGCAGGCGTAGGGATTTGAGCTTCAGACTTTGCATGTGCGAGCACACGGCTACTCGAGCGGCTCGACCGACGTGTGACAGAGCGGGGAGAGTAGGTTTTTATCAGAGAAAGCACGGGGACAGCAGCTAAATAATTCTAGGGTCTTCTAATAACGTCTCACTGGTCCGGCAGCTTCAATGTGAAGTAGTGGGAGAGGATGCCACGCTTCCAATCCCCGCGGGGTGCAATCTTCAATTGCCAGACCGGTCGGCCTCATTCACCCACACGTGACATCTGGCGGGGCTATCTGGGGTGGTATTCTGCCGGTGTCGCCTTTTGCGACATGTCGCATATGGGCGGGGCCTAAAAAAGTGCTTACAGATGCTCGAAGAAACGGAAAAAGCCGCCGGCAATTTCGTCTGCGGTGCATTCATTCACTCCGAGAAGCGACAATTTACCACTGCTGATTCACTAGCAGCAGTAGTTTCGTATCTTTTATAGCAAGAATATTTGCCATCACATGACGTCTAATGTTCAAAAAACATATGAAAATTTAATATAAACTCGCTTTACTTCATTTAAGTCTATAAAACACCGCGAAAGAGCTCCAAATCTATTTTTGTTTCGTTCCGGACGGTTGTGCTAGGTGTCGGCTGCGTCATGGCTGCGTTTCGGGCAGTTGCAGACGGTAGCAGTGTAGCTGGAGGTCCCATTAGGCTTGCGCGCTCCAGAATCGAGAGCGTATCTAAAAAACTAGGCTGAATTGCAGCTTAAACTTTATCGTCGAAGCAAGGTAAGTCATAGCGAAAAGTAACACCACCAGTAGTTGCCGGTAAACATGCCGACCGGAATCGCAAGGACTGCTGAATTGGCTGAAGCGGGCGGCTCTCGCTTGAAAGGACGTCGCCATGTGTTCACGCCAAGGGCGCAAAAGCCGCAACTGCCGATTGCGTTCGTACGCTAACGGTAGCCCGTCGCCCGCGCGAATCGCATCAGCGCATTCCGTTGTTCGACTAAGCGTAGTAAATTGGGGCGACGTCACGATGACGTAGCAGGAAGGCGGGTCCGTGTCGTCACGCCGCCGTCACCGCGGCTCGAGCTAATCAGCGAAGAGCGAATGCGACATGTCGCAAAAGGCGACACCGGGAGAATACCACCCCTGTTTCTGTCCTACCGAAGTGCACACTCCTGTGCTTACCCTGGACTTCCGGGAGAAGTTACCGTGACCAGTAATAATTACAATAATTTTGAGGTAGCGCGGGAGATGCGCAAAACGTATTCTACCGTGACGCTGCACCTCGAAGTGTGCGTGGCAATGCTACGGTATGCACCGACTCGGAACGCAATGGAATCGGCGAGCACGCTACCAAGAGTGCGCAGCGGAATGGTTTAGAAAGCGATGAGGCCGCTGACACTGCACTTTGTGGAGCGTATTCAAATTTTTCGACCGGCGGATAGCACCGCAGGATTTATTATTATTGTTGCCGTCGTTTTAATTTCGACAAATGGAAACACTGGGCATACGTTCCTGTTCAGGTTGTGAGCTCGATAGAGAGCTTGACACTCTAGTCATAAACGTGTTACGTGTGCGACTGCTGAGGTCACCGCTCATGAGTACCATCGTCTTGTGCAGAAATGGCGACAGCAACAAGAGACACCTTCTCATATTGGTGGCACGTGGAGGTGAATTGTAGCACCACAAACTAATAGCAAGGAGGGCAGGCCAAGGGTTATGTTTACTGTCGATGTGAAGCATTGCAGGAATATTCGTGGCTTGCCGGCACGGTTCGCTAAGCTATTCCCGAAGGTACAATGCGGCGACCATGCGCGTTATGGGGCTGGCCTCCTTTTCCTGGACTTTTCAAGAAGTCGAACTCGGTGCGATGCAAGCAGATCGCGTGGACCATGCGGAACCTTGTTGTAGTCTACTGTACTGGCAGCGAGGGATTCGGTGCATTCTGCCTTGAATCGAGTGCACAACTGTACGAAGTGCTGTAATACTTGCACGATTCCTATGGTGCAAGAAGGTGCTCTCAAATCAAGCTATGGATAGCAACGAGACTATTATATGGATATGGCGTAATGCTTGCCGTTATGAATACGATGAATTTATCATAGCGGGAGTCCGGATGTAAGGTCCGAAATTATCCGAATTCGTGAAGCTTGACGAAAACTATAGGCAGCTCAAAAATTGGTAGGGCCTAGAAGATGATACAGATGAACTTTTTTTGTGATAAAGACCTGTGGTTGATCGTTGCGTCTGTGGCGGCTATTCTGGTGTTCAGGTGTGGAGTCCAGTAGCCAGTCCGTTGCAAGGTAAGGTCGGTTAAGGCTGAGACAACCAGAACATACCCACAAGAACGTCTCAGTCGTTCTTGTGGGTATGTTCTGGTTTGGTTTATTGGGGTTTAACGTCCCAAAGCGACTGAGGCTATGAGAGACGCCGTAGTGAAGGGCTTCGGAAATTTCGACCACCTGGGGTTCTCTAACGTGCACTGACATCGCACAGCACACGGGCCTCTAGAATTTCTCCTTCATCGAAATACAGCCGCCGGGGCCGGGATCGAACCCGCGTCTTTCGGGTCAGCAGCCGAGCGCCGCAACCACTCAGCCACCGCGGTGGGGCTGGGTATGTTCTGACAATGTCGATCATACGATGCAGCATGCGTTATTCCTCAGAAACTGAGCATGCTCACAAAGAAGGGAAAGGAATGGTGTGCGCACACTTCAGCAAAATCACGAGTGCTCACTCACAAATGTTTTGTCAACCTATGGTAACAATACAACTCACACACGCTCGGGATTACCCGAACTCGCTACCGCAAACTCATTTAGGCTGAGCAGTCATTCGGACTGACTCGTTTCGACACAACCCTTAGCGAAAAAGAGGATGTGCTAAAATGCATTTCAAACGTATTGTATTAATTTCATATTTATTTCGCATTTTTTTGTCCCTATGCTTAAACTGCAATACTAATGCTTTCTAAGTATACTAGGAATAATATTTTAAATGTTCTTAAAAATACGTGAAAAGTACATTTTTGCCCGCTTAGCATATTTATAATGCATTAAAAATATAATAAAAATATACATTAGAAATATACTAAAAATGTACATTTAATACATTAAAAATATGTTTACTCGGGCTTAAAAAAAAGTCTACTGGGCGGCTCCATGGAATGACATGGGTTAATTCTTCAACTGGAGAACAAATCGTACACGGGTATTAATCAACAGGAGTCTGATATTATAAGGTCACGTGATTGAATGGGAACGGCAGATACCTACACACAGCATACCAAGACGACAGCGACAAGGCAAACAAATCCTACGACAAGCGCTATACTTGGCTTGCTGTATATATACCCAGCGAAAACGACGCACTATTTTGCACGGTGAGGCCTTTTTTTGCGCAAATACTGTGGGCTGCCAAATTATCGCAGAAGTACCCTACTGGTCGCGTTCGAATCTGCGGTTAATAGAGAACGGAATTGCTAGTTGAAACTTGCGTCAGGCACAGGTCAGGAGTCGAACTGTCAACCAACAGATACATGGGTGTGTATGGCAGCCGGTCTGCCCTTCCAGACGGGGTCCTTTCCGCTGGCTTATTCGGACCCAGAAGTACCCAAGGCGCTTTTGCTGGTATAATGCTATCACGTTCTCACACGGAAATGTTGGAATGACATTGAGTGGAATGACATTCGAGAATAGGAATGACATTCGAGAATAGGAATGACATTCGGACTCGACGGACTGCCGCGGTGCTGCACGACACTTTCGAAACGCATTCGAAAGCCTCAGCTCGTTTTCAGCGTACAGCGACGACGACGACGGCGGTCACACTAGTCCGACAACGACAGTATATATCACGCTGAACAACAGCATGTAATTATAGTGAAATATCTAGTTTACTATAATATGATTCTAGAGGGACACGTTTTTCAGGCCAACGGCACCGACGAATCCGGTCGGCGGACGGTCAGCCTTGTCGGCGGCTGAGCGAGAGCACGGTGATGAGGCGGCGGTGTGTATATGCTCGCGCTTCTAAATGAGCGAAACGAACGGCTATATTTCACGTGTGCACACCTGAACACTCACCAGCGATAAGCGCTTGCCAGATCAATTTCAGTCGACGACGGCTCTGTTGCCTTCCGCGACGACTAGGCCCAGCGATTTCGCAGGGTTGGATCTGTGATTTCGGCGGTTGTGAAGAGCGAATCACAAGCTTTAGCGAATGCAAATGGTAACCAGTTGTAGTTTTGGCAACAGTGACCTGAAATCAACTATTGCTTACATCGCAGGGCACGCGTACGATGAACGGGAATCGCCGGTGTGACCCAGACTGCCGAGCCGTGCTTTACGGCCAGCAGCAGTCGTCGCCGTCGCTAGCTTGTGGATAACAGTCGCCAGACATACTTCTGGATAAAGTAATTTAAAAAAAAAGTACTGATCACGTCGGAGAAAGCCGGGACAAGAAGCGAGAAGCGCCAGTCCTGCGCGATGCCAACAACCCGGCTTTCTCAGGCGTGCGATCGCATCATCGCTTCCCACACATTGTCGCACTGCTTAAACAAGTACGAGTACAACCAGTAAAAAAGAAAACATTGTTTAATAGAACGAAAGCGCAGATTGCGTTTTATGTTATGTAAACAAGCGATGTAAACAACAGTATGAGTGCAGTCGTCCTCATCGGCGCACTCCCGGGGAAATTTCATGCTGACGTGGTTAATATTCATTGGCGTAATATTATCTTCAAGCACTCCCTTAGACAGAACACGTGTAGCATCGTTAGATGACATTCGGTTGGAAGGCATTCGAAGCGCCCGTGTAGCAGGGGTATAAGTGGTGATCACCTTCCTGCTAGAAGTTACCATAAACGAAAGGATGACAGGAAAGGGAAAGTTTTCACTCTTCGCTGAAACGTCATTTCGAGCCTTAGATTGTTCCACGGTAGCTTGAAGTGTAATGCAAATATGTTTACGCGGACAACCCATTTGTTAGAATTTAAATATATTTCAGACGGATTAATTGCGTATTTACGAAAGTACCCTTTAAATAGATGGCCAGCACCAAAATGCGATCCCGAAACTCGATTTTGAGCATTAGATTGTTCAACGACAGCTTGTAGTGCGCTGCAAACATGCTAATGCGGACTGCCAATTTGCTAGAATTTCAGTGTTACTTGGACGAATTAATTGCGTATTTACGGAAGTACACTTCAAAGACATTGACGACAAGCAAATGCCATTTCCCGAAACGCGATTTCGAGCACTCGACTGTTCAACGGCAGCTAGAAGTGTGCAAATACGTTTAAAAGGACTGCCCGTTTGTTATAATTGAAGTATATTTCGAATGAATTAATTTCATATTTACGAAAGTTCACTTTTAATACATTGACAAGATGCTAAAACTGCATACATATACGTTTACAAGGGCTGCCCGTTTTCTAGGATTGAAGTATACTTTCGATGAATTAATTTCATATTTTCGAAAATACACTTTTAATACACTGACAAGATGCTAAAACTGCATACATATTTTTTCACGTATTTGAAAAGTGCTCGAAGTATGCTTTAAGTGAGGTATTTTTGGCACATTTTAAAAATATATTTCGAATACCAAGCATGAAATTTCAGGAACGTATTTCCTACATATTTTTAGTGCATTCATGAATACAAAATATGTTTAAAATACAATTTAAATAGCCCACCGTATATTCCAAACGTATTAGTTTTTGCTAAGGGAATGCACACATGGACTCAGTGAAGTGCGGGAGTGGCCCGCCCCCGAGCTTACCGAGATACGCTACCAGGACCCTGACTCACCGGTACATCCTCACGCGGCTCATAACGCAACCACCCTGCGTAAACTAGTTAAGGGGAAGGGACAGAAAGCCATCTTCGTCATTTCCGGGGAATCATCTTCGGTAGCTCACAGACATCGCCAAACCGTGTCGCTCGTAAGCCTCCTTGGTCACGGCAGTAAATCTTTTCTACCCTCTGCTGTCAGCAAGAACGTGCGCTCACACTATCGTCGCGGAAACACTGACCATGATCCGAGCCTGAGCGCGGACTCACGACTGAGATAATGATCTGGATATGAGCGTGGGTGAGCCGGAGTGAGTCCGCCGACATACTGATGTAGGGAAGGAGTTCGTTTCCCGTTGCAAAGGATCCTGAAAGATCGAGAAGGTATCGATGGCGTCTGTTGCTGGCATAGTTTCTTCATTCGGTTCCGAGTCAGCGATCATCCATACATCGCTTTTTTGCGTAAGGCTTCAGTGAGAATGGAGAATGCGCTTTTGCCCTCTCAGTGAGTTGTGGTTGAAAAAATGAAGATCGGGTGATGCTTAGGGCTGTCGCGGCCAATGGGGGTAGCCGTCATTGTCTACTATCGCTGTACGCCTCTTGACCACCTTGTGAATTTGAAAAGTTGGAGTTGGAGAGATGCCAGATTGTATCACATCGACGTCACATTTCGTAGCTGATGTGTTCGTTGAATACGTCGTTGCTGTAGACTCCCAGCTCATCGAAAACCCTCGACACAATGCATGGTGGAATTCCTGGAACCATTTTTGTGACTCTAGGAAGCTTGTTAAGGCAGCTAGTAAAGGTACCGGCTGTGTTGCACTCATTGTGTTTGAAGCAGAGGAACACGTAGGCGCAGCTGTGAATAAGAAGCGGGCGTTGCCTTGGTACTGTTCCGGGCTTTCATAGCGACGGTGAAGGTTCTTATATTGTCATTCCTGCCATAGCTTCTAACGCGAGAGCGTTAAAGAGCTCGTGTCGCAGAAAATACGGCGTTGCCGTAGGCCTCTGCGTCTACGAAAAATCCCCAGAGAATCAACCGAAAAGGTTGGTGGGCCACTTAGGTAAGATGATCTTGCGGCATCATCACAACCTGCGCACCGTGGCAGGTGGCAGTTCAGTTAATAATTAGCAGCTCGGGGAGAGCACGGTGGGCCGTATAACGCCCACCAATGGCAGCATCTGCCATCCCAGGGCAGCGGCTTATCGCTTACCCGCTGCACGACTGCGCTAGAAGTGGTACGAGGGCTCCCAGGGATCTATGAATGCGAAGTAGACGATGACGAATTCTGCATATATGTGAATTAACCCATTAGGCTATCGCGTCATTGCGTTATTGCGAAGCTTAAGTGTCCCCTCAAATTTTTTATTGCGTTTCATTATGAGCAGCTTTGAATTTTCTAGAGACCAGGTGAGTGAGACCTGCTTTTTGAACATATGCTGCACATAGGGCAACCTCGATTTCTCTATTGGAGCGGATCGTTGACCGAAGGGCTTATTTTCGGTGTCGGCGACTGCATTAATGAATGATGATAGTTCTGCCGTGGCTATATTGCAAAGCATTGATGAAAGTAACGAAATAGAATTATATACCATGCCCGGAGAGCGGGAGTTTCGAATGTGTGACGTTGCCCGATAGTCCTGCAGGTTTATGGAAATTTTAAGGCCGAAGCCTTTAATGCCTCATCGTTGTAAGCAGGCGTTGTCGACAGAAATGTCACGCTTTTCAGTTGGTCCAAATGGTCGTGACGTCAGAGAGCGCGAATTTCAAACGGGGCCAATTGTACTTTGGCTAGTAACCATGCAACCAATTAAAGGGATCGTATAGTGATGCTCCAACTAAGTGGGACTGAGTTTAGTTCATTGCTTAATTAATAAGTTTGCCTAGTTAAGCTTTCTAGTCAGAGCAGATATATAAATAAAACCGAGAAGGATTGTGGTCGAGCTCGGGAATCGAACCCGGATCTCTGGAGTGCGAGACGAGCACGCTACCACTCCGCCATGTCAGCTTTTTTTTATTCAACATGGTATTTATTACAGTGATGTACAGCTCGATGGTTTGGAATGAACAAAGGCGCGTGTAGTGAATACGGTGTCTTCGTTCGCTCCCATCTTCCTCCCTTCCCTTAAGGCGAGGTTCACGTGTCCACCGAGATAAGCGAGAAAGATACATTTCCTTTCCTCAAAAACTAATTTACCGACAAGCAAGACGTAGAGCCGAACGCGCGATGGCGTTCTGTGGACTCCCTGGCAGCGTTTCAAGACGGTATCGCGTTCCACACTCAGACGAAGCTTAAAATCGTAACCACACATCAGTGACACTAGCAGCAACACCGTGCTTAAGGCTTTCGCCTCTTCACGCTTTAGGTCAACAAAGCGCCCCCCCCCCCCCCCCCCCCCTGAATTTTTCTGGTCACAGTGAGGAAGGGGCTGACATGGCTAGTGCTACTTCACAGAAAGTAGCGTTCATTATTGCACATTTTGGACCCGTAGTTTCCGCTCGTGAAATTTCCGCGTATCACACCATGTGATACACTACCAAAGGTCTATTCATATCCAAGAAAGTAGCGCTTCCGGGTACGCCGTGATAATATTATCTTTCTGTCTTTTGTGCACTCAATGCATCATTAAGGAGTGAGTGATGTGATATGGATCGTGCGTTCAGGCATAATGTGAGGAGCTGCCGTTACTTGTGTCTAATATGCAGTGATTGTTTCCCAGAGCCTCGACAGTGTCGCTGCTGGCACAGAGGGGCGTATGTCTCACAAACACCACGTATCTTGATATTTTATTCCGGTATTTGCAGCTGGATTGGCGAGAAAAGCGAGTCCTGCCCCTGTTCTCTTCCACTCACTTTCTTCCTTTCGCAGTATAATGGGAGGAGGACCGGCTAGTGTATGAGGAGCGTTGATCACTTGCACTGGAATGGCATGTCTTCTCTTCCCTTCAGCCGCAGAGAAGAGTACGGTGAAACTCGGGTGTGCGTACTTTAGACAGCTGTATACGTCTAGTAGCCTGATAGTTTGTTCTGTCATATTTAGATGCTTCGGCACTAGTATGGCGGCGAATGTTTGCCCCTTATATACCCATTCGCCGATGTACCGAATGCATTCGAGTAGCGTGCATTTGATATGATTTCTAGATTAATACGTTGTTGTGCGGGCCTTGCAAGGATTCTAGTAGTTCTTAGTATCTCCGTATTTTTCGGTTATATTCTCGGTAGTTCCACTGTCGCGTACTGAGAGAGGTCGTGACTTCTGTCGGTTGCATAGTTTCTGTACGTGCCATGGTTCATGGAGAGTCACTCTCGATGGATCAGGGTGTGTGTTTGCACTTGCAGCTAACATTCATCTGTGCAGTGTGCTTGGTGTGTTCTTTCGGACACTTGTTTTTTTAGGGCATTGATGCACGTTGCTGCAGAGGTAAGCTTGTCTGGCTGACAGCAAAGTAAAGTGGCATTAGATATCAAGGTCATGTGTAGTCCTATACGATGACCGTTTCGATGTTCGGCGTGGTGTGCATCTATTCGATAACTTTTCCCAATGTGTTTGTGGCTTTGCGTGATATTTTCACATCCAATTATCCTTGCTGCCAGGATTTCGTGCAAGGTTGCTTCTAAGTTCACACTCAGCTCCACAAGCGGCCTATGAATATCGACACTGGGGACTTCACCTTTCGGCGTGAACCACTTCAGATACCCTTGCAGCCTGAACGCTGTCATTGATGTTAGCTTCGTGGATGCCACTGGTCAGGCGGTTCTGGTTACTGCGACGTTCTCAGTGCGCGTGTGGTATCTCTATATGCATTCTGGAAGGGCGACTTCCTTAGCTGCTAGCTGAAGGCTGGCTGATTTGTACTCGGATTTGAGTACATCTTCACGAGGATGGTTTTTGGAAGTGTATCTCACGAGGAGTCACTACGGCGAGCTGTGAAAAGGAAAGCGATAACAGTGCTGACATCCGATGCCAGCGTGGGTTCGTTTCCGAACGTAGAATGATTACATGGTAGGTAAAATGAGCGAGGCCATATTCGATATAGGCAGGACATATACTAGCGAGAATACAGAAGTGGCTGCCCGTGCAGGTTGTCCAGTGGACGTGGGGTGAACAAATTCGAACACCGGTCGCGGTAGATACACCGAATGTAAGATTGTGATACTCGTGATGACGTTGACAATGACAGATCTCATTTTGCAATGACATCCCCTACGCAGTTCTACACGTTCCGTACCAGGGATGTGCCTACCGAAGATACCACCGCGTTAAAATTCGGACTTCCGTTGTCAAGGATGGTTTCTCTATTTTGCAGCTTTAGGCATGGTGGCGTCCCACATCGTGGTCAGCGTACACTTCGTAGTGATTTGAAATATAGATATGGTTCATATCCCTCTGAATGTCGGGCACTACTTTCATTATGGAGAAATTTATAGCCCTGTCCCTTGCAAATACGAGTGAACGTTGCCTGGAATGAAGGCCCTACATAAATGTTAAGGAGTACGAAGAACTGATAATGAAGAGGGTGTTTTTGTATTCAGTTTTGAATGTAGTATGATGACTTGATACCATCTTCTTCTTATCACCTATCGGAGAGCAGAGTGCTCTATGTCGCAAGTAATGGTCTGCTCCCTTTGGCAAATGTCGCATGCTGAGATGCTATTTGTATTTGTGTGTTATGCGCTGAGAAGTCTTAAAAGAGGTCATTTGCTTCATAGAAATCTTCCAGAGTAATCTCTTGGAGCAAGTGCTTGCTTGAAAGTTTCGTGTTACTGCAAGCTGATTGTTCGCACGCTTTTGTTCTCCCGTACCTTCCGAGTTGTCTCATTCGGTGACCGCTTGACTTTGTTCCTTTTGGTCTGCGTACGTTTGCGCTGCACTGAAGCAAATGTCTGTCCTTAACGTGTTTAGAAAGGCAGCCCAGATTTATGTAAAAGTCCACTGCAACTTACAGCGCTCTTCCGCCATTTATGCACAGCAGGCAGCTAGCTGGCTAGCTATCTGCTCGTACAAAGTTTAAACGTGTCTAGTGGGTCAGTACCGTAAACTCTTGCTGTGTTACTACTCTGGGTCTTGTGTATTGTGGTTTTCAACGAATAAATGATCTCTCAGTTCGTTAAAAAATTTCACTGCTGTCTGTTTGCATGTGAGCGACACTCAATCCACACATTTCTGTCACAACCTATTCCCCGCAAGCTGCAGTGTTCATGAACTGCTCTCAAACAAGGAAACAAGGAGCTGTACCTATACCTATAACTGCACCTCTCAGCCATACGGGCAAATCGTACCGCGTTTTGGTACGAGACCACCTGATCAACGATGTGACTCACGAGGCGAACACGAAGAACGAGAAAAGAACGAGCGCGGACTGCTAAAAACAGCGCCGGTAACCTGCGCTCCTCATGCGTCGCGCTGACCCTTTACACGTTTGCGGATGAATTTCTCCGGCCGAAAATCACGTGACTATTACGTCACGCTTCTTCCCTCAATTATGACCGTATTATTTAGTTCTTCGCACACCTTATAGAGGACGCTGGCTTCGCACCATAAGCCGCCATGTTCAAAGAACATACAGTCTTCGTTACATCTACCTTGCACGCTGCCCGTAAGCTACTGAGGCGCGTTCGTTCAACTTCGTCAAAGAAAAACCTCCTGTGCCTTATCCTGTGTCTTATATGCAAAGAGGACACCAGGCCACTGAACGGAGCGGTTATCTCTATCCCTTCATACTCTGAACGAGGAGCCGAAGTGTCCCCGGATTGATCTTGCATGATTGAAGCTGCTACAATATTCTACTGCTGATGCGTATGTTCCGAAGCGACACGAATGCACACATATTCTACGAGTTCAATCAGACAAGCTCAATCAGATACTGAAGTGGGCAGCGGGACGCCAGGCAAGGCTGGAGGTGGGTAAGCACGGTGTGTCAGTTCCATGCATCAGAGATGAAGCTGGAGACTACGACACGCCACCGGACGGAACTGTGCGGGATATTCTTGCCAGTCACGGAGCGAAGGAGACGTATTCGCCGATGGCATGCTCTCCGCGGCGTACAATTAACGTAAAAAATATTCATACAAATCTAAACGGGCAGACACTGATTCTATACTTCGGAACAGCATACGAATTACAAATGACATCTGAATAACGCGGGTATTTAAGACATGCTGCGACTGAAGCCTCTGGAATCGTCTTCATGTATAACAGTTTCGGCCGGGCCATCCTGAAGTTCTCAGTTTTTCTAAGGTGCCGAGCGTCCGGTCTCCTTCGTTGATTATATGAATTATAGATTGCATGAACCCTCGGTTTATAGGAGTTGGAGTGGTCATTGCCTACAAAACAACGCTGCTACTCCCATCGTAAAGCTACCGGAACTGCTGTTTAGGCGCGCCAGCACCACAGCATGTCGACCATCGTTTTCTTCGCAAACGTTATATCCAAGGTCATGCAAATGCGCTGTGTACAGCTACAGCGGTAGTGGTCCTGAGATTCCCTCCGGTAGGACTAATGCCGAGTGATAGGATTATGTTTGCAGCGCACATTTGGTGCTTGTACAACAGGAGTGCGGTACTGATGCGGTGGTCTGTCCCCATTTCTATGGCTGACCACTATCAGCTGTTTGGACGCACGTTAGTAACGTGCACTGCTGCGGCACGTTCACAGCGAATTCAACGTACGCAATAAACATGTAGCATTCTGTCGCGTGTGTCGAAGCATATATTGACACTAACAACAAATTCAAATTCCTCTGTATTTGAAGACCCTAATTTGAATGAAAAGTGAACTGCTCTGCAAGGAAACGGAGAAATACACTGCCGGTATCATCATCGCCGGTTGTTTCGGAATGGAAACTGAAGTGAAAACTGAAGTGCATGAAGGCAATTTCTACTCATCAGTATCTTCGGCTGCGCTACAGCGACGTTCACAACTCAACGGCGATCATAGTGCCTGATTCGATCTCGACGCAAGGAGTTTTCAAAAGGTGGATATGAAAAGTTTTCCTATCTGCAATAGAATTTTCTCGGCTATATAGGCTTCTTTAGATGCCGCATGAATTTTACGAAAGCCAGAAAGGGCCGTACAATATAATTTTTAAGGGCGAAGGAAAATTGCATGACGTTGTCGAGCACACGAGCGATCCGGCCACACGAGAATACGAGAGCTTAATGTTAGGTACAAGGCAATGTCTCCGGTTAAAAATACGTCTTTTTCCTTGTCACACCCTTGTCAACGCGGGTGTTCGACCAACACCGGTGGTAGTGAACTTCTTATACAGCTCATGGAGATATTCGCACCAATTTCTGCCATAGCGACCGGAGGAACGCGAGCTGGAGCGTCGTATCATTAGCACGACCGCGGTATACTGCAAAAAAAAAAAAAAACGAAAAATTAATCCCCGAGGGTGAGTTAAACCAGAGCCGGCAAAAACACATTAAACTCCTTTCCCAGTGCCTCTGAAAATTCGGCTGTCGCCGCACTTTTATTGTTCGGCATTCGCCGAAGCCTGTCGCTCTGCTTGCATATGCCGGAATTACTCCTTTTAAGCATTCGATCTCCTGCAGACGCCAAGTGCGCTGAAGTAGCTGAAACCGAAACGAACTAAAGTTTTTGAGCCCTGACTAGCGCTTCCTATATATTATCTATGCCTGCCAGATCCTCACCATTCCTACAAATGCAGCGCGTACACACCATTCACGGGTCATTGGGGGTTTGGAAGAAAGAGGTTCGAAACCTGGCTCCCGAATTGCTAATACCGCATGTTGAACTTTGAGCGGCGCGAAAATCAGGCTTCCGACCCTCGTCGCTCGGTGTGATTAGACGCGTGGCTGAACACGTCGGCCGCCGGAGATTGGAGAGCAAGGCGAGGTGCTTGTGCCTTTTAGGCGCATCATCATCTCCTCGCTGTCCCCCGAGTATCCAAGAGACTGGTGCCTGTCAACGCATTTCTGAAGACACGAGTGAAGCTGCATGCTGGCAACCCCTATCACAGTTCGCATTGAAGCTCCGTTTACGGGCACCGAACATTCCATTCTCGCTCGCTTCATGGAAGGGCCTGAATTTACGTTGGAAGCGCAGTGGTGGCAGATCATGGACAAGCGCTTGTTCGGTCCATTTTCTCGTCCCTGCGCGCAACGTGTGCAATTTTTGTTTCTTTCCAACGCATACGAACTGTGCTGTTATCACGAAAGAGGTCCTAGAGGCATGCAGTACTTCTGGATTCGAAGTGACTGTAGCTGCTTCCAAACGTTGTTGGCGCCGTTCGTTCCCGGCGCGCAACCAGTCGATCACTAGGGGCGCGAAGAGAGTGGTTGCATAACATATATGCTAATATATCTTGCAACGAACAGCAGTGAGAATGAAGTTTTATCCTCTGTTGTACGCTGTGCAGTTAGGGGAAATAAGATTCCTGCATTATGTTTGCATTAGAATTTTGGTAATACAACGTTTTTCAAGTTACAAGAAGCGAGACTGCATATCTCGATTGAAATATGAGCGCAAGGCTGTCTACACAGGAGTGTAATTGGTGCAGTTTACTGCGTACAAACTTTTTCATCTGGAGCTCAACCGAAATACTGCAGTGACAGCGTCAAGCTTCCCAAGAATCTTCCGAAGGAATGGACGCCTTAGTGAACGAGTTATGTGTTGGCCGGGGCGCGAGGTTGAGATTGCTCCTGGCATCGCGCATTCTTCCATTGCGGATATATTCAGTGATGAGGCACCCACTGCCGTAATACCTAAGCACTGATATACGGAACGTGGATGTGCAGCACATCTGCGAGCAGGCTCTCAATCCTAGTGGCATGGGTCACAGTACTCTCAAGCTATCCTTCACAGTGTTGACTGCGGCCACTAAGGATAAGTACATCGCCTCCACGAGACTGCTCTTACTTTTACCTGTACATCGCAATTTCAGCTCCAATTTTCTCCTGAAAATTGGTTGCCGGATTCAGCTAGCTAGCCGAACAAAACCACACTCAGATTTCAGAAAAGAAACTAGTGACATCCTACCAGGAGCAGTGAGGTTTGTGTCCGCACTGCCTTCGTATTCGCAACGTATTTGTAAGGCTCAAAAGTAGCCGATTCATACGCTGGTCTTGCGCAGCTAGATCCGTCACACGACCTCATCATAGTACGAACGAAAGCGAACGGTAATGATTAGTCTGGGGGTTCCTATAGGCAGAAAGTACAGACATGCAGGAGAAGAAAACAAGCTGGGAAGTAAGCGACCTGAATAAACGGAAGCGACAGCGAAGTGATTCGTTCCGCGCACTTTCCTGCCTCGTCCTCTGGAGTGCTCTCCTGATCAAGTGGTGCCGTGGGAGACGGGAAATGGAAGTTCCTAGGCGAAGCATAATCGGCCCGTGAATCACCGAGCCCACCGCGCCAAGCTAGCGCAGACCCTCACCGCGCCCTCTTGATCCTACGCCACTACGCGATCGATCGAGCTCTCGCCGAACGGGAAGCGTTGCACTCCCGGGTCCTGAACGCTTTTCATGCTCTTGGCGCGACTACGAGTGCGGCTCATTTGACCCACAGAACAAATGGTGAGCCCTGCTCATGCCGTCATACACCCGTCGACTGGAGAAGGCGCTTCACACCGTTCGATACGCAAAGCATAGAAGTACTATATCAAGGAAGCCTTATCAATCAATGTCGTAGTACTATACACCAAAGTAGCCTCTTTGATATAGACACCTACGCAGCTGGCCGAAATTTCATATGTGTGCGGAGTCCTCCTAACTACAAAAACTGCAAGATGTATGATACTGACCAGAAATATTTCTCTCTAATTATATTACACGTCTAATGGGTATTCCCTTCTCAATTAGGCTGTTAAACTTCGCCGGAAAAACGGAGATCTCAGTTTCGAGCGTTACGGCCACAACAACATCCGATTCATATCCCGCCTCACCAAACACACTCAACCCGTCTCCAAGCGTGAACGGCAGAATACCATATTGATCAAAATACTTAAGCTCACAGGGTTTCCTTTCAGCCATGTAGATGCACAGCTACGGTGTAATAAAATTGTTATATATACAGAAGGAAAGGTAGTCTCCTCTCGTCACCCTTTTAGGTATTTTTCTGCACGGAGAAGTTGTATGTATTCGACTGTATGGCTCAGTACCATCCGACATCTGTCCTGAAATGTAGTGCACGGGATCACCGTAGTCAAAGTCAAAGTTGCAAAGGTGCACCAAAACTACACAGTAATTACTGAGAATAGGAAATGATTAGTGGGAAGCAGTGGGAAACTGCAGCCGCTAGTAGGTTAAATGGACGTACCTTCATCTCGAGATGCTCGTGGGTTGCTCGTGGCGGGGGCACTCGTAGCGGGTCGGCCGAGGCCGGGCGACTGGGCCGCCGTGCGGCGGCCGCCCGCTGCCGGAGGCCCAGGTTACGGTACAGGTAGTTGACGATGATGAACTCGAGCATGGACGCGTAGATGAAGAACATGCACACGCCGTCCCACAGGTTCATGGCGGTCAGGTTGGACACCACGGGCAGGGTGGACCGGAAGCTGCACATCCACACGTGCGTAAGCAGCCTGCGCGTTCTGAGGCAGCTTTCTCTCACAATGAATGTGTTTGCAAGGGTGCACCCTTTACAGGCAGTTTGAGACAAACCGCATCTGGCGTAGCGGGTGTATTTGCTCACATTTCGCTGTCCGTGATAGAATTCTTTTGCATCGCAGTGCGTTTCTTGAAGTGTACGATTTGTTGCACCAAGGGTTACGCGCTTAGTGTTTATTATCGGTAAAGGTAAATACAGTACAGCGGCAAACTCGCCTGTACCAAATACCATCTTAAAAACGTCCCCACTGTACTCGGCAACCGTAATCTGGAACGATTTTGCAAGGGTAATTGAAGTTAACCTCAGAGAAGCTTCAGATAAAGCTGCATTGGAAGGAAAAACACGACGCTGCACGGATGCATAGAGTACGATGCCAGAAAAAGAGCCGCAGCCTTGGCTGAGTATTTGTTGCGGTAGAGTGATGAGCACTAGGCAACGAGGTCGACCTCGGCAGCGGCGGCCAAATTTTGATGGAGCCGAAATACAAGAATGGCCCATGTAGTGCGGAGAATCACACGCAGATCAACTTGTCCGTTTACGTGTTATCCTGTCCCGTGCTATCACGCCGAAGATGAGTAAAGACCTGGCCAACGAACCTAACCTATTAAGCCGTGCAGCAAGACTCCGGTGCCCATCAGAGAAATCGAGGCGGGCATGTTTAATTTGGAGCAATTAGCGATGAAATTTTTCGCAACCACATAATTTCTTCACCATATTAATATACGTGGCATGTTAAATACGTTCTCATAAGCGAAGAGAGAAGAAGCACTCAGTCTAAGTTATGAGCTCGTGGGCAGCTTGTAATGCATGTCGCGCCTAATATATGGTGGAAGTACGCTTAGAAAGTGCCTTAAATGACGTCGCAGCAGGATACACCACCAGATAAATGACCACTCTCGCTTTTTTTCTCCGCGGTGGAAAAGAAAACAATAGCGTCGCACACAGGCCGACCTGCTTTGTTTACCCTGGCGCTTCAACGATCCGCCGCCGATATGAGAGCGCGAACGGGTTCGCGGCTATTTTTAGCCGTGCAATCTGCGGACCGGCCTCGCACGCCTCCAATGGAGGTTATCGAGCAGCAGTGCGCACTCTCTGTGAACGAGGTGCTCTTGATTTCGCTTTGAGTACGGCTTCATTTTTCGTTAACAGATTAAGTTGGGGTAGTTGCTAATGACTGACTGGATTCATTTTCTTAGCTCTAAAAACACAGACACTACATCTAAGACAACACTCAACGGACACCCGCTAGACTGTGTTAAGTCAGATGCAGTGTCTGCGTTTTTGCCGCTAAGGAAATGAATCCAGTTGTTTTTTTTTTTCGTGCGTGTTTCTGGTTGTGTGCGTCTGCGGTAAAAACCTTCATTTTTACATGAATACCTGGGTTTGTGCCACAGGAACTGTGTGGATTCTAGTGGGTACCCCTAGAGGAACATTTTATTTCAACGAAAGCAGAGGAGAACTTAATTAGAAGTTTTGTTCAGGAAAATTATATTGCTAGGTGGTTTGTGACTCTGGTGGTGACTTTCAACACCAAAGGACGATTTCGTTGCTGCGAAATAAGTGGCTAAAGTCTGAATATATCTGTTCTGCAATTCCAATTCAAAACCAGTGACTTGATTACGACGTTGAGCGTTGCGAGCCTGTTACGTTTCATTTTCCCCTTTATGTTTTGTTTCTGCCTCCCTTGCGCGTTAAAAGTACTCAAGTGGCAGGGATACAAACGCTCTCTCATTTCTAAGAAGTACAGTCTTTCGTTTTTTGTTCTATTCAACAAAAGCTATAATCATTCGTCACTGCAGTGTATTTGCGACAACAGCGGGTGTTGACCACGCTTGTATTCCAGTTTCAAACCTTTTATCGCATATAAGAACTTTTTATGTTGTGAAAATAGGCTTTTTTGTCATTACGAAGCCATGAGACCTCAAAGGCGAAACCTACGCCAGCTTGGATTTGTCACCTGTGCCCTTGTAGCCACAAAATACCTGTGACGCTCTCTGTGTAATGTTTTGCGTTGCGTGTATGCAGTTTAGATTTCTGAAAAGTGTGTGTGTGTTTGGAGCGGGTGGGAGGCAGTGACAAAAGTGAACGGCCAACGGGCAGAGCAAATTCATGAAGCAGGCCAACGGCACACTGTCATGTCGCACCACAACCCGTCGTTTTTATGTTGCCCGACTGCGCATGCTGTTCCCAGCACCTCCAGTGCCAAGTCGCTACTGTGAATCAACGTACAGTTTCAAGCAAATGCGTGTAATCTTTTAGGATATATTGCTCGCTCTTTCTTGCATCTGCAGAGTGCACCGGCAGCTAGTGGGTTGCTCGCGAACGCGCATGCATAATTTTGCTGAATACGTAAACGAGGCATGCCGACAAGTCACAAGAAGGCCAAAATGCTGCCCCACAGAGAGCTAGTTTTGTCAAACTTAATCGTGCCAAGTGCACGAGCCCCCAAGGAGAGCATAGTGCTTCAGGAAATCAATGACACATGGCAACAACATTCGTAACGAAAACGTGGTTAAATTATGCTGATGACTTACGGTATTGCGCTGAAACAGAAAAAAGAAGCGTGACATAGGGCAGCTGCGACTGGCTTACGACAAGCAATAAATTTTCCAAAAAGCCCATAATTTTTCTTGCTTTGCAAATTGAAATATTTGCTCGGGAAAATCGTTGCTTATAGTGTAATCAAAAAGCCATTATCCTGGGTGTCTCACCTAAGACTTTACACAATCTTTAAAAACAGACTGTTTGAGTTAGAATAACTTTTTTTTTTCGGCATAGCATTGTCAGCAGTGCAGTACATCAAAATACAGCTAAGTAGAATTCAGTTCGGTTTCACTCACTTAGGAGGCTATCGTTTTAAACTCTTCTTTAATTTTACTTGGAACGGTCATTATATATCACTTAATTTCGTTCAATGGAGCCGCTGCGTGATGTTTGTGGTGCACAATGCGATCACGTGTTTCCGATCCTGCCCTGAATTGAGTTTTCGGCTTGTTAAACCCTGCTAAATTTCAGCAAACTTCACAAGAACGCCATCGGGTATAACGACGCAGAGAGTGCTTTCTCTGGTTTCGCTCTGTATCACATCGTTCTCGCAAGGCCAAGCAGCAGCCGTTAGAGGACGCTGAGGGCCGTTCTAGAGCATACCGTCGCTCACTGACCTGTTGGTGGTGGTGCAAAAGTTGAGCATGGTGGTGACGCCGATCATGACGCGAGCCGGCACGGCGTTGATGTCGAGCCAGAAGCTGATGAACGAGCTGGTCACCAACACGATGCCCGGCACGAACACGGTGCTGATGTAGAAAGACTTGTCCCGCGTGAACACCAGTAGCACACGAAGGCAGCTGTAGTTCCCTGCATTGCGCACACACGCGACGGTTGCGAAAGCCGTGGGGTTGCTGAGTCCCGGAGACGAAAATGCATGCATCCAGTATGAAAGCGATAAGGCCTACGCGATTTTGACCAGCGAATGCAAACGCTGCCTTTTCCTCTGCCCATGGCCTGATGCAATGCGGCCGAGGTCGCACTGTGCGAGTTGCGCAAGGATGAGGCCGGCCGCGTTACCATAAGGATTAAGACAAAGCTGGCTTTCGCAAGTCCTCATTGCACGAAAATCTAGCACGCTGAATGAAGCAAGGCGCAGACACACAGGCTTTAGTGAAACTAGGGCAACCGCTGTGCTGCTGCTTATTTCTTTTTTGAAGAGCGGAGGAAGCAGTCTTTGTGAGACGAGAGTACAGCGAAGCTCCCCATAGACTGAAACGGAGACGTCGTCTTAGACGACGTCTTTAGACTAGTTTGTGGTGAGGATCAAAACCACTCCAGTGAGCTGAGCAAGCGATATGAGCCTTCATAAATTCTAAGGGTTTGTCTAATTGAAGGCATTATAGAAACAACTTCTGCCCTTGTATTGAAATGAATGATGAATAAAACAAAAGAATAAAGAGAAGAAAAAAATGTCATCGTTTATTCACGATTATTGCTAGTACACTTACCTCCGCAAATTTAGACGGCAGCGAAATAATCCGTAGATGCATATCTACAGGATTTTCGACATCTGTCTTACCTGCGAATGTCCCGTAAAATATGGCCAATGTGGCGAAATCTCTGAGCGCACAAATTACTGGAACATTCTCAGCGGCTGGCAACTATACGTGCGTTACTTGATGAAATTTAAGATGCCGAAAAAAAATAATATTTTGTAAAGGCAGATATGAATATAGTAAAGACATGTCATGACAAATGTTGTCCATCCTTCTTTCTGTAAAACACAAAATGTAAGAGGCGTGGGTCGAAACTTCGTGCATTGGCAAAGAAGAGTGCCATGAGCACATTCTCTTTTCATAGCATTCGCACCAGTGAATGAATGCTGTTTTTACGGCACGTCTTTTTTCTCTTCATTAGTTTTTCAGCATGTTACGTACAGGTTGGTACGTGGTGGCCCGTACAAATTGAAAGTACATGAATGGAAGAACAACCATGAAGGCGACAAGAAGTAGTAGGCCAAACGAATGCTTCAATAACTGACGTGTCTCAAAGCTGCAAAGAGATGTGATTTATGAAACGTGTCCTTGTCAATGGTAATATAATTTTAATTATGATTTGAATTATGGCCGTGTGAACGCTAGCTCATCCTGGAATCTTTTCTGCTCTTCCTGACCAGCATCATCATCAGCCTGACTACGCCCACTGCAGGGAAAAGGCCTCTCTCATGAATCTCCAATTAACCCTGTCCTTGGCCAGCTGCGCCCACCGCCCTTCTGTTTTTCCGAATCTACAGTAATTTGTTGAAACGCATCAAAATATAATTTTTTTCACAGCAAAAAGTTTTTAATCCCAGTTGCTTTACTTTAAGGGCCGCAAATTACCTCGATATAAGCGTCTATTTTTCTTTTCGCTGTGTAGACGCTAAGTGAGCCGAGTGTTAATAGTAAACACAAGGCCAAGATTTTTGTCAGTCTATCCCTCTTCGGGTGATAAACAGGACCTCTGTACATTGTTGCCGCCCGTGCCCATTACCGAGATTACACAAGCAGCATATCTAAGTATTATTCTTCGCACTACATCATCACTGCCCGCGAAGAGAGCGTTAAGCTCAGCTGATCCTAGGCACATTTGCAGCAGCCTTTGATTCAGATAGTTGAACTAAGCTCCAGCAACAACCACTGCTGCCGGTAGTGACTTTGCGGGCGAACGGGCCGGCAACAAGGTAACTCTCTCTACGCTGCTCCTACAAGCTGCACAACTTTTATTTTGGACCCTAAAACAAATATCTTTCCGGCCCAGACCAAACGTTTTTAGGTAATTTAGGTAACAAACTTCTCTAGCTAGTTCAGGAAAACGCCTAAAAGGAGGCCTCTCATCGAGTGGGCGCAGGCTTAAAGGCTTCCCGGCTGCCGTTCTAGGACCCATGCACGCTGTGAGAAGTGTGACATCTACTTGCACGTGACCCGCGAAAAAAACTGCTTTACATTTTTTCATACGAAGTGTAAGTTTCATACAAATTCGTTTACCTTTTCTCTCTGTTATGGCGACAGTTTCATCGATAAATTACAAACCTACACATATGTGAAGGGTACTTTCTCCAAGTTAGACTTAGTTTCTTGATGATTTGATTCTAGAGATTATGTCAGTCGACATTAAAAAGCAGTAAATGCGTGTAGAAACTAGACCTTCCCGGTTATATTATTCATGGAGAAGAAAAAGGGGTACATACCTCTCCAAGTGTGTCTCGTGTCACAGTAACCGGTCTCATTCTTGGCCAGGTAGGCGTTGTGCGCCCTTAGCGAAGTGGCCGTGTTGATGGACGGCTCGGTGGGCGACCAGTCAATCTTGAGCTGGTTCTCTTCGTAGGACACTGCGACAGATGTAAGCGGAACACATGGCTGAATGCCAGGCCTGCGCTTTTGTCTCGAAAGAGTTGAGCCGGGCTAAAGTTTCTTGGATCGAAAGATACCGCGCTCCGCTTGGTAACAACGACGACAATATTACATGCTCGCACATCAGAAGTTTCCCGCAGTGTTTTTTTATCATCATCAGCAGCAGCATCAGCCCTAGTTTTGTCCATTGCAGGAAAACCATCCCTCCTTTGTATCTTCAATTATTCCTACTCAGCACCATCCGTGGCCACGTTATCCCAGCAGTTTGGTCATTGAATAAACATGAAACCTGTTGGATAACAATCGGTGACTAATTCTTCCTTGATAATGAAGCGCGAAGTTCAGGTACTATGCTTCCCACGACGGAAAGACGCTCGAACGGAGTTACATAAAAGGAATGATTTCTGTGAGATGGGTTCTTGCAAAAGTTTTCGTAGACAAGTGACGTAACTCGATTATCTGGGAAGATAAATGCCCCTGTAAGTCATATGAAAATGTCTAAAGGCTGTTAAAGAAAAAATTTTAAAGACTGATGGGTGGAGTAGATCAAACGGTAAACGCGCTTTCTGTGTTTATGAAGTTAAACCCCCTGCGACTTCGACGCTATAAAAAGTTAAACGCACTGAATGTTAAAACCATTCATGCAGTAACACATGTCGCTTACCTTGTTGACAATTATAGGGGCCGGAAGGGCTTACGTTTGCGAACCAGTCCATTGTACTTTGCATTCCCGGCAATGCCGTCATCGTGGAATTATATTATGATGCCATGATCATAAATTAAAGCAGTAGAAAATTGCAAAATTGCGTGCCAAAATACGGCATAATGCCTGTCGTCCTGTTGCAACAACTTCAAAAAACTTCTGCGTCCTTGAGTCACGGCAGAGATTGTCTGTTGATTATAGCAGCAGACCGTACAGAAATACTGCAGCATGTATTGTCTATGCGAAAAAACTTCAGCTCTTGTAGTAGAGTTGTGTCTAAATTTCTACCATCTGTCTTCAATCATGAAAATAATTTTCTGCGCTATTTTTAACTAGAGATTGGCATGTATTAAAGTCGAATATGACAAACGACAGCTACATTACAGTGAACTCGCAAAAGAGGCATGAAAACATTTCGAACTCCACCCACTATCAATCTCCATCTGCACAAATACACCAGTTCAAGCTTCTCTACACTGAGTCTTCATTAGAGAGCGTGCTGCTTTGGTTTATTGGGGCGCAACGCCAGGTAGAAAGGGGTTCTTGGCAGCCGTGCTAGCCACAGTGCCCGTCCGTGTTTGCCCAAAACCACACCGTGAAAGGTTTTGAAGCGCATCGACAGGTATTTCGAAGACACACGATTATCCTCTAAAGAGTGCATCAGAAGGCTGCTTAAACACAAAGGCATTTATGGAACGTAAATCAGGTGGTCGGCTAATGTTATGGGAACAAAGAAAAGAGGAAACACGATCGGGGTATCGTTCTTAGATTTAAGAAATATAAAAAAAAAACTTGAACCTTTGACCCTTGAGGATGTGCCGAAAAAAAAAATAGCTGAAAGAAAAAAAAGCACTAGTTTACATTGAGGAAAGGGAGACGACATGTGAAGATGAACAGTTCGTTTAGTTCTGCAAGAACTCCTCGCGTGATCAGACAAAGAGATCGTTGTCAGTGTCGCCCTTCAGTATAAAGACGTACAGGTGCTGCACACAAAATAACTGCTCTCAAGAGAATACTGTCTAAACTACAAAAGCAGTCAGGTGATGTCTCTCTAAAATTTCAAACACAGTAAATCACACCATGCGCATTGACAACCCTGAGCTGCAATCCACATTCCCAGAGAGCGGCCTCCGACAAACACAACAGTGAAACCGGACGGCTGCCACAACGGATGAAAAGCAGTGCCACATTGAAAGATACAGAGATTTGTACGATGCTGCGTAGACTCCTGGCTGACTTCATTAAAGTCGCTGTGTGCTTTATAAATGTGTCCTGCAGAGGGTGTATAATAGAGTCAATCACCAGTCAGCACCAGTACAGAAATTATTCGTTTTTTTTATTTCGCAATAGCCGCTTCTTTGCTGTCCGTATCGTTTATATTAAAATAATGGGCTCACGGTACCAAGCACTTTGCGAATTCATTGCCTGGTTGAAGTTAGATAGGAGCTCCAAGCTGACTCGACAGAAAACGCCGTTTTTTTTTTTTCGCAGGTTTCTTAAAAGTTTCGTAGTGAACATTGGTCGCAGAAAAAAAAAAGCGAAAATAAAAGGAGAAAGTGGAGACATCTTTTACAGGCACCTCGGCTTACACGTGGCACCACAACTGGAACGATTGGCGACTTTGTAGAAAAGGAACCACTAAACGTCTTAACTTGTGGACACGTATTCTCTCAGCATTCTTACACACTTTTAAACTCGGAAATTATACAACCATGAAAATTTATTCGCCATGCTTTGCGGAGCATTTGGCACAATTAATTCGAGATGAGTGAGAATCATTTACAAACACAGATTCCTACACGCTATCTTCCTGCATGAAAATAGACAAATAGTTAAGGTGTTTCATTATTCGTACTACCTCCTCCCCTATTGTAACGCCAGACGGCGCTGTAGAATGTTGCAACTGTATGAAAAGTAAATTAAAGGAAATAACTGGCACTTCACATCTACGTCATAATTGTTGTTTTATCCTCGCCACCAGTTCATTTAGGTCGGCTGAACGACAAAGGACCCTCGCAAAGATGCCCGCGTATTCATGAAACTGTGAACCACATTGGCCTTTTCATTATCTGTCGCCTCCGCTTAAGTTTCCATTATCCGCTTTTATTCTCCTGTCCCTTCGTTTGTCTTCTCACGGCCACTAACCAGCAAGCTGTGTTCTTCAAACTGCAGCTACACTAGGAGGATTCATTCAGTGGCGAAAGCAAAATAACCGCTATTGATAATTGATACCCAAAAATTCAGGACAAACGGATTTTTGAGCGGGAAACCATTTATGGGCGCAATTTTTTCATATAATGTAAGATTCCACTATAACAATAAATTCGTCCGCAGATAACCCAACGGCAGTCTTGCATTTTTTGCTATTAACGTTTTTGCTATCATCAAAAGAGTTCCCCTTTGGTTTTCTGTGGCAGTCGTAACAGTTCACTGCGATCGATGGAAACACTTTAAAAAGATTTTGCTACATATCAGAATAATGAACTATTACTTTTAATATTTCTATAACAGTATGTTACAATTTTCAAATTTTCATAATCTTTGTCCGACAATGTTGGACATGAGTAATTTGCGCCCTCCGGGTTCGAACCCGACCGCGGCGGCCGCGCTTCGATGGAGGCGAAACGCAAAATGGCGCCCGTGTGCTGTGCGATGTGTGCGCGTTAAAGATCCCCAAGTGGTCGAAATTATCCTGGAGCCCTCCAATACGGCACCTCTTTCTTCCTTTCTCCTTTCACTCTCTCCTTTATAGCTTCTCTTACGAAGAGGTCGCCGCCAGCTATCAGCTAACGGCCACCTGGTCCTTCTGCTAAGCGTCCAGGAACCCTTCTTTTCCGACAATAAAGTTTTCTCTCTCTCTCTCTCTCTTACGGCGTGGTTCGGGTGTCCACCAAGATACGTGAGACAGTTTCCTCAAAAAAAAAACAAAAACAAAACAATCTTTGCGTGTAGCAGATCACACTAAGCCCCCTCACTCTATTTTTTTTTTCCCTCGAAAGTGCGTGCAGGAAGGAAACAGGGGGCGCATGCTCACTGCTCTCTACGGCGAAGGGGCACTTTGGGTTGTCGAAGGGGAATATCTTGAGGTTCCCCTGGCACACGAGCGTCATGTGTCGTCGGAGCGTGTAGAGCACCGTTCCGTTCGGGTAGAGGCGTAGGCTCATATGGATGGGCGCCAGCGGGGACTTGAACTCGCCGTGCTTGAGGAAGTAGATGTCGGGCTTCCAGAGGCGACTCTCGTGCAACAGGCCGTTCAGGTGGCCGCCGCCCTCCTCGGTGGCGAAAAACTGCAACCGCTGGTCCTCCCAGCGCTGGTGCAGCAGGAACTCGATCTCGTATTTCTGCGAGCACGACGCGATCAATTTGCCTCCTGCAGTCAGTCCCTACCAAAGCGCGTTCCCATGCACTGCTGACTTGAGAGGGCCGTCACTTTTTCTCTACTTCTCGTAGGTTAGGAAAAAATATCTGGATTGAATGATGGCCTGGTTAGTTGATATCGTACTAGACAGTAGTTGGAGCCCGTAAAAAAAAAAACACTATGAAGAAAGCTCGTAAACCATAGGCCGTACAGAGGGCAAAACGCTTGTCTAGAACACGTTCTGGTCGTGTTTCGGGCTGAACACTCGATGTCTATAGGTAACATTTGGTTAAAAATGGCCTGGATGTAAGAACGTGCAGTTAAAATTATAGGATTTCGTTGTAATTTTTTGATTTCCTGGTCGCAGCGGCTTTCCGAGGAGTGGAACAGACAGTTCGCTCGTTCTAGACATGCGTTTTGCCCTCTGCACAATGTAACAATTTAGTTATCTATTCACCTCCCAGCCGTTTTACTATCGATAGCTGCAACTTACGACGTAATTACAGGCAGATAAAGAAGCAGAAAAGGCAGCTTTGTAGATTCCACCGGAGAATATGAATGGGTCAATAAAAGGAAAGCCAAAAAATATATATAGTTAAAAAAATATTAGAAAATACATACGTACAGCATCTGCCTGCACTGGACCTGTTCTGCTAGTTGCAGTTCAGTCATAATTTGCGGCACTTCTGCCACCCAGTACCCTGTTCTTGGGAGTGCTGGTCTGCTCTTCCTGGTGCACTCAGCTCAATACTGCGGTCAGTTGTCGCTACCAATATCGCCCATGTGTGGGGTGATATGGGCTCCGACTCTCCGTCCTGAGATGATTATCCGGACCAGGGTCGGAAAATAAATGTTTTTTTTTTCTCTCGCTTTCTCCGATAGGCTGAAGGTTGAAGACATGAAAATATTTCAGGCCGTACTAGCGTAGACAAGGACGCAATCTTGACAGGCCAGAAGCGTGATCCGACTTGTACCAAAACGTCAATACAAGACACAGTATTAGCAATACTCGTGAATGCCAATTTACTTCACATTTGCCGTTGCAATGGGAGAAATTCAAAGCCGCTGTTGAAGAAAATGTGGAAAATTTCAGAATATTAAAAGCGCAATCGACGCTGTTGTTGCGGCGAGTATGTACAGTATGAAGAGGAGAAAGATTTTACGCACAAAACCCTCTGTACGTCCAAAATCTTGGCCTATATTTTGTACGAATAGCTTTA
The DNA here is from genome assembly GCF_055824585.1 of Amblyomma mixtum. Taxonomy (NCBI): domain Eukaryota; kingdom Metazoa; phylum Arthropoda; class Arachnida; order Ixodida; family Ixodidae; genus Amblyomma; species Amblyomma mixtum. Next base: position 98,035,241 of record NC_143017.1, on the reverse strand, counting down.
GTAGCTGCACGCAAGAACAGAAAAGCCGCACGTGAATAAAAAAACAAACAAAAACATTGCTCCAGTCATATGTTGCCCTTACGTAGAAATAAATATTACCGGGTGCACTTAAGGAATTTTCGAGCGAGAAATCCGCAAGCATTGCAAGCATTCTATTTTATTCCTTTGTAGTTGGTGCAGTTGTGAATACTACTACTGTCTATTACTGGTTAAGATTTTGTGTTTTCCCCTCTTGATGACGTCAAACCGTTTCAACCAATCGGGAGCTCTGTAATACCGCCCCTACCGGTGCCGCCGGGTTTTCCGGTCGGTGAGCTATCTAGTGCATCCGCAACCATAAATATAAAAAAAATGCTGCCATTCACATTTATCTCTTCACACAGTGAGAAAGACAGGATGGCAGCGCAAACGAAAATCCCTTCATTAAAACTTTGCGAGAGGCCTCAAGTTTCAACATCAATCAATCAGTTTATTTTCAACATCAACAGTGCTGCTAGGTAGCTGGTGGTCAGCTGTCAAGGCAGAGCTGCATGGACTCTTTAAAATCACTGTAAACTCACTTTAAACTCATCGTTAAGCAGCTCAAACACACCAGGCTACGACGTCAACGGGCCTTTCTGGACCGTTATTGTTTAAGGTTCACTGAGTTCTAGGTTCTGTCAATTAAATAGGAACAAATAAACAAAAAGCATCAATGGGGATCAATAATAATCGAGGTGCAGCTGGCTCGCCAGGGCGTGCCACGTGCAGGCACTGAGGGCCACCAACCAGGCTTGACTCGTCCGGCGAGGAAAGGGTCAGCAGCAGGACACTCACGTTGACCTGGGTCCGCTCTGCGGGCGAAGAGGAAAGAAAGGCCTCGTTCAATTCGCGGCTTGTTATATCTGCGCGCAGCAAAGTGCTCGACGCCTCTCCGTGCACCGAACGCGGGCACCTATCGACCAGCGCCCTCTTACGCGGACACTTCGAGGGAGAAGCGAAGAAAAATAGGTAGCATTGTATTAGGCCCTCCCCTGACCCCAGGGGCCACACTTCCGGATATTATTATTTTTCTTACTGCACCGACACCCTTCTTGGGTCTTGGAAGCTGCCCTTCCAGAGTGCGGTCAAATAATAACATGCGATCCTGGTCTTCTGTGCAGTGTGTGGGTTGCGTAAAAGCCAGTTTGTTTCGTTTAAGAATACACGTTACTGAACAATAGACTGAAGCAAGAACCTTGGCACCAACGCTACGCTTATGTGTGACACAGAGGGAAAAGTAAATAAAGCAGCGGTGGTATCCGGGTGTATTTGATTTGCTTAGTCCATGGCAGCGACTAATGAATCGCGGTCGCTTAGTTAGAGTGATGACTTCTTTCGACGCTTTGTTTTAGCGCCCACGCCTTTATTTTTTTTTTGCGCAGGCTTCCGCGTATTTGCCTACTGCCGGCGCTTCGTTCAACATGGCCTTATTGGCTTTGCTCTCGTTCGCTGCCACGCAGGATCCTTACGCAAGTGGGTCTTGATGCCACTTCGTGAGACATGAACGGGTTCCATGGATGGTTTTCAGTATTCGTCTAAGAGTTGCCGCTACAGAGAACATGAATACTCTTACTTCATATTACCACCACCAGCGTTTATGCCGGCCCGTAAGAAGTAACAAATGCAGCAAAAATACCCGTCTTCCTACCCTTTCTCAACCATGGAATGGAACATGTGCAGTCTTCGACACATGCCCTGCGGCAATGCTTCAACTCTCCTCTATTTATCGGGGCTAGCTATGAGGCAAAAGCGTTCTACTGTTCAACGCGAAGTCGGGGATGTAATACATGTCCTTGGCGATCGCTTCTCGGTGGTGAGTGAGTAAAGTGGAAGCGTTCTCACGCCGGCAGTTTGGTAATGTGAAACAGGTGCAGATCGTCCTAAATAATCTCGATCATTTTGCAGCGCTCCTCATAATCCGAGTACGAACATCTTTAAAATATAAGGATTCGTTAATTATCTCTCTTCCTGCCGAAAAATGTTAAGCTATTTCGTAATATTACAGTGGGTATATCAGCTAGATTCAGTTACATCACAAAAGCGTCAAACCTAGACTTCCAGAGGTCAGGAATATAATATCAAATCTGTGCTCTCGTTAACTGTTACGTCATATAGACGATGGCGAAAAACAAAAAAACTTTTCGACAGCAATACCAAACCGCTTGCAATCGGCATAAAGTCATAGCGCATAACGCCAGCGCTGCCTTAATACTCGAGAAAATACCACACGCAGCCTTCGATCGGAAAAACACAAATTTTAAAATATAAGTTGGTGAAGCAGTTTCAAAGTACATAGCAAGCCACTCCACTTCAGAGCACGGCGGCAACATTAACTGGTGAGCCCGAGCTCTCAGCCACATCGTTTACTCAACCAACACGTTGAGGTGAAAGGATAGATGATTCCTACCCATGTTGCACATTGATCCAATACAACCCAAGTGTAAGCGAGAACACAGGAACAGCAGTTTGTGTGAGCGCTCTTTATGTTTTCGTCGGTATATATGTTTGTTACGCTCATTTCAAAATATGTGTACTTACTCCTCGCCGGGGATGTGTGCGTTGTCACATGGGCAGTGCTTAGCTTCTCGGGTGGTATGTGCGATAGGCCTGTTTACAGTATTCCTTTAAAGACTGCACTGGAAGTTACTACAACACCTTTCTTGTCGCAGCCAGAATTTCGAAAAAAGCACTTCAAAAATTTATTTAACCCAACGCCAAACGTTTTTTAAGCGTCTTGAACCCTTTGAACGAAATACTCGAGTCATAGTCCGAAAGGGCCACATTAGCGAAGCACTGGAGAGGGCTTGACAGGCTACCCTCTACAGGTGCACTTTATGACGGAGATAAATGCCCGCGTGTGATTTGTACATGTAACGGCAATTCGTAGATAATGTTCTAATGTCGTTGGCACCGTGTTCATCCAAGTCGTGATAAAAACGACACGGAGAAGATTGTGGTGCCGAGAGCTTGATGCAGTGGTCTGGTCATAAAAGCGCCACATATAGGTCGCCGTCAATGGGTGCGGTCCCGTAATCTCGCTGTCTAAATGCGTTTCAGCTCATTTATACGTCACGGGGGAGCTAATGAACACCCCGTACTTACGGGCGCCGTTACGCGGGAAGACGGGAACATTTGCGGGAAAAGGCAATTACCAGAGCTGCCATCACGTCCGCTTGCCCCAGCGACACACGTACGTGACCAGATGCGGAAGGCGCACCTATCTCGAGCCGCTTATGACAGCATGTCCTCGCTGACGAGCGCTACGCTGGAGAGCACAAGCCGAGGGTCAACACAGCGCGTGTCCTGCTTGTATATTTCGAGCGCTAGATACGAAACTTAGGCATTTTACGAATAAATGGTTTGATTGCATTCAGGTCGATTTCAAGAACACCAAAACTAAAGTAACTCTCTTAATATCCGGTAATACTTCAAAGCAGAAGCCGTATCAATTTCATGAAGGAAGTTTATTTGTCTATTTGGGGAGTTTTAAACTCTCCATGGCGCCCGATGAATGCATCAGAGCAATCACAGCGGTAAAATTGCAATTTTGAGCGATGAAACACAGTATATTTGCGAGCAGTGTAACCACTTATGCTCTAGATTGGAGCACTCGTCGGAAGCATACTATATAAAAAATCCGAAATGAAACAGCTCCTAGCGGCCGCTTCGCTCCTTTCTTCATTCTTACGGGTATGCAGAGATGAACAGCACCTTTTTGACACAACCATATTTGCAAAAATGTGGGATGGGTTTGCTTTGGCGTAAGTACTCAAAAATGAAGCTTGTAATCAGGCGTTGTGTAATGATTTTAATATGAAAGATACCAATATTACTCGGCTCGTCCTAGTCCTTCCACTTCAAGACATGGTTATTCGTTACTCGAGATATATTTGTGCACGTAACTAGATATTTCCTCAGCGCATGTAGCATCTGGCTGTCAAAAAACAAGCTGACGTTGGGCTAAGCAAGCTCCTACTTAACATACGTCATTGTTTCATGCCCTAGCACTTCCACAGGAAGCTTCACCGAACCAAGCTCGCTCGCTCATTCATTCATTCATTCATTCATTCATTCATTCATTCATTCATTCATTCATTCATTCATTCATTCATTCATTCATTCATTCATTCATTCATTCATTCATTCATTCATTCCTTCATTCATTCATTCATTCATTCATTCATTCATTCATTCATTCATTACTAAGAGCCTTCTTTAAAAAGTTAGCGGCGGGTAACAGCCACTTGGGTTAATCTCAAGCGCTCTGCCACGTATAGGTGTTTAACTGCGAACTCAGCTTTCCAGATCAAACGGCAATGCAAAGGTCGCATGAGGCTCGCATATACACTGTGCGCTGATTGATGCCAATGAAGCCGCAAGTCACAGCTACGACTCCATCACCCGCCGACATCCAATCATAACGAGCCACTCCAACGCACCTTGTGGTCGTATCCGGTGGTCGTAGCGCACCGGGTCCAGCAGGTAGTCGAGTATCTGCTTGTCTGTGTAGTTGTGGAACCTGCGAATAGCAGCAGGGATGTCGGAAACGCCGTACGGTACGCAGAACTTGGAGAACAGCCCGACAACAGCACAGGACAAAAACAGCCCATGCACACAGCGCTATGGGTATCTGCAGTGCTGCGTGTGGCCTCTTCCGGTTCTACGCTGTCTCCGAGGGGTTTTGCAAGTTAAGGAAAACAAACTAGCCGAAAAAGTACGTATTCTGCATTACAATTTGCAGCCAACGGAAAAGTGTCTGAGACGGAAGCCACAGCTAGCGGCGTTTTGCGGACCGCAGCTGTCGACTCGTCGGTTGAAGATCAAAACACATACGGCGGATGGCAACAAAGTATCGTACAGCAGTCTAGTCACGCATCGCACGCTGATGCTGCTGTTATGTTCATTTGAATTCTTTGATGTGCGCGGGCACGCTCAGAACAATTTCTTTTTTTTTTAACGTGAAATTTTGTTTATTTAGCATAAAGTACGAAATACAGAGACACGACATAAGGGACGAACCGTGCTCATGGTGGGCTACGCTTCGGCACGCACACGTTCAGACATGTGGCCCGGTGCTCACGGTGAGTGAGACCGAGCGCGTTCTCTCTTTCGTGTAAGCTTTGCAGTGTTGAAAGGGGCGCGGGCCTAGCCTTGCCACAGTTCAATGCTACGGTTGCCACCCATCGCAGCTTCTGTTGCCTCGGGATATTTCCTGTTCGCGACTGAAAGCAAAGTGTCAATGCTGTGTTGTTTCATTGCTGCAGATACGCGAGAAGAACAATCGCGAGCGCATCTTCAGATATATGATAATAAAAGCAGAGCACATTGACGCGTGACTAGCCGGTCATTCTGAGCAATGTACCTGAACAACACGCGAGCAATTTTGAGAAGACAAAGAAAGCCCCAAACAGAAATAAAATCGACCGCCAAAACAAGCAGCCGTAACTAATGAATTTTTACATGAGTCATGAGGAATGCAGTAGAGGTGAGGATCACATGGATGCTAGCCAGCAGGGTTTTTGTTATCAAGAATCTGATAAATTTATGTATTTATGAATTGAACTCAACTTTTGTCAAGTCTCATTTTCGACCATGTTGCCTCCACCAAAATGGGGCCGTCGCAACGAAGATCTCAATATTGAAAAATGCGAGCTCATCAGCTGACCGCACAGCCTCTAGACAATTGCGGCGGTCAGTATGATTCTTTCCTGCGCTAAAAAATCATTAAAGTTTGACATTTACACCAAAATCGAAGTGCAGGTGCCTGAGGTGTAGCCAAATTCTTGTAAAGGCACTCAATGTGAAAGGAAACACCCCCGAAGGAGCTGCCTAAAATTTCGTCCATGTCTTAAATATCTGCATAAATATTTTATAAGTGCCCAAGTACGTTCATCCAGTGTCTTTTTTAAATTTAGGCCCTGGTCTATTTTAAAAGCATTTACTTATCAGTAATACTGCTCGCCTGAAATGCTCAAGGTACATATGAAGAAACGTCGATGATTTATCTGTTGGCATCAATATTAGGCTAATAAGCCGCCTTGCTGCAATGAATCTGTTGCCGAATGCAGGCGTCTCGTAATCGTTTGCAGCTTGAAATTGTCTTTACTTCGTAGCTATTCCTTTTCGGCGCCAGCTGCAGCATACAACGATTGCGAAAAAAAAAAAAAACATTACGCTAGTTTCACTGACACGTGAACCAAAGACGAAAAATTGGAAAGCTTGTTGTTCCTCCCGTCACTGTTCTTCAAGGGCAGCGAAACCTCCGACGGAATGAGTGAGGCGCGCTCGGTCAGGCTACGCAGCGGCGTCAAGGTTCGCCCGCGAGCAGTCGTATTCGTCATGGCTTCCTGAAGCCCCCAGGCGACGACCGCTGCGGTTGCCGCCTTAGCGCGTAAAGGCACCACACATCCAGGCAGGCCATGGAAGCAAAAGTAACCGTCCAAAAAAGACTGATTCTGTCCTAACCAGTGCGTCCTGCACGATGAAGGGTTAAAATACATATATAAACAAATAACAAATGAAAAGAGTATTTCCTTGTTTATTATTTTTTATGTTAAAGCCAGTAAAAAAGTAAACATCGAGTATGTTGACAGACGGTGATGTCTATGATGGCGTCGATGACGACTATGGTGATAATTTAGAGGACGATTTTTAATGACCAAAGGGCTGTTCAGCCGAAACGCGCCACGGTTAACGTGCCATGAAAGGTTATGCGCAAAAGAAGACGACACGAAAACAGAAGACGCGACAGGACGAGCTGGCGTCCCGTCGTGTCTTCTCTTTTAGTGTCGTCTTCTTTTGCGCATAACCTATCATGGCATAACAAGTATCAAGCCAACTAGCCCGACAACATTTCCTGATGAAGTTCGGTAAACGTGCGTTCTTCTGCATGACGTGGAATCAAATACCAATTTTTCTAAGCATTTCACACCAGAAAGCCGGGCATCCGGCCATCAGGGGAAAGGCTACCCACTTGGTTACCAGAAGGCACGGGGTGGAACCACGCACTTCTGGCATACGAGGAAAATGCGCTGGCTGAAGAAACGAATTCAGGTACAAAATGCAATGCACTAAACCGAAGTAAAATGACCTCTTCAAGACGTTTTGTCAAGTCGTCACCTTTGTCTTAAAACTTCCTACTCTTAAATTAAATTAAACAGACATGATGGACTATGAGGCCGGACGCACTGGAAGCCTATCGATAAGTTTAGGCCAACTGGGGTTCCTCAGTCCACGAGCTTTGTCAGACTTTACCATCAACGAGAGCAGCCGCCGCGTCCAGGAATCAAACCCGTTGCATTATGCTCAGTAGTGCATTTGAATTGCATTTTAGTCGTTCGCTATGTTTAGCGGACCCCAGCTTCCAATTTTAACTATAGCCGCCGCGGTGGCTCAGTGGTTACGGTTCTTTGCTGTCGACCCGAAAGACACAGGTGGTGGCGGTGGTAAAAACTTTTACTTTAACAGAGGTGTCTAGGGCACACAGGCCCCTGGGCCCCGGCACGACCCCACTACACTCAAACGTTCATGTTCCTGCGGTCCATGAAGTCGGCAACCCGGTCTGTGGCGGTCGCGTTTCGATGGAAGCGAAATGCTACAGGCCCGTGTACTGTGCGATTTCAGTGGACGTTAAAGAACCCCAGGTGATCGAAATTATCCGGAGCCCTCCACTACAGCGTCCCTCATAGCCTGAGTCACGTTAGACCCCCATAAACTGGAAACAATTTAACAATTATTTATTTAGCCCCTCTACACAACTTCAGTAATCTAAAACGAGTCATATAGCAAGAAGGCTTTACGGTTTCTAAAATTCATTCAAAACTCTTATCTGGACTCCAGAGGGCGGCAGAAGGAGTTAATGACTATATTGGACGACTCTGTGCGCGGCGGTGCAGATCTGCCAGGTTGTGCCTTAAATTCGCGATCATCAAGGGAAGCTGAACAGTTTTTTGAGAATTTCACGATACTCAAGGATTCAAACAGATGAAGCTTGTGCGTTCTGGAAAGTTTTTTTTGCGTTAGAATTTATTATGGTGACGTAATCGACGAATAAAGTCTCTTCTCACAGCGTGAGGGAACTGCGGAGTAGCTTGGTGAGGACGTCAGGGGGATATTTTAAATTTAAGCTGCCTTAACCAATACCCTGACGCGTTGTCAGGTGCCGTGAAACAACTCTGCGCGGGTTTTGCCCTCGGTGGCTTTGTCATTCGTTGAAAGCATCGCGTGACCCGCACCAGAAGCTCTGCGCTGCAGACAAGCTTGAATGCAGTTCCGACTTCATACAGCGATGTAATGTCACCATGTTAGATGCAAGCACAAAAAAACTTCGCACGCTTTACCTGCAACTTTATCACTTTATAATCCTTGAGACTCGTCGAATTCTTAAACTTTTTCAGTTTCCCTGCTTTAATTACCACTTAAGCGCCACTACGGTGGTGCAGTTGTCGGAAGGATAAACGCAAGGCCAATCCTACCCGTAGCTAACAACCTAAACTTAACTCAATCCTTTTCCTCTCAGTGTACAGGAAGGTTAATGCGTATGCGAATGTTCGAAAACAACGTGAAGGGACACAACACAATTTTTTAGGCGACTCCAGAGATCTTGTTTAAGGGAAAGTATTCAAGAGACAGTGCTGAATTGTAGCAACCCGTGCCACTGCGCAAAGTACGACAGCTACTGGCGGTGAAAAAAGTGCACAAAAGCGTCGTCTCCACCAGTGGGAGTTCGAGCCGCTTCCAGAAGTGAAAGATGGCAGTACAACGTACGCACAAAAGCCCGGATCAGCAGACGGCAACGAGGGGAGCCGTCTTCACTGCAAGGGAAAGGAAAGTAGACAAACAACGAAACAAGAAAAAAAAACCTTCCATCTGGAATGTATTTTTGATAAGAACGACCCAGACAGGGCAAGCAGAGTTGCAAGGGAAAAGCGAATTACGTCTACACCGCGCACTACCACTCATGCTCCATGTAGGCGTATATGTACTCTTGGGAGCGCAGAGAGCTCTTGACCACTGCAATGCACGCCGTTCTAGAGGCAAAAAAAAAAAAATGGAGAAAGTTTGGCGCAGAGCTCAGGCCGAGTTATTTTAGCGAGCATATTCTGCAGTACATACGGTTGGCGATGCGGATGTTGCGCGACTGCGCATGCGCAAGAGTGAGTGACCCGTACCGCGGTGCTGGCATAGCTTTGCAAGTGGAATCTTTAGCGAACCTTCGAGATTTCTAGCTCGAAAGGTTTTTGGCTCAGCAAAAAGCGGTCGCTTTAACTTTCTAGGTGATAGCTGGCCCTCTAAGCTTAGCTATCTCTTTGCATCGTGTGACTGCAAAATACCAGTTATTTTTGCATTTCTAAGAGCTGTCTTCAACTAAAGAAAGCGCATTGTTTAGGCGCTACGGTTTCGTAGCCTGCTGAAAGGAGGAGCACTGCACAAGCTTCTATTTAATAGGCACTGCATGTGCTGCAAGAAAACCGCAAGTGAAGGTTAGTTTGAATGTTAAAAGTCGCCGCGAAAATACAGAACAGCTAGATTGTCATTTGTTATTGTTCCTTCGTCATAGAGGGTCACTGACACCGGGTTAGAGCATGTTCGAACCTGATCTTTCACGCGTTACTTCGCAAATAATTTCAATGGGGTGCTAAGCTCTAAATAAAACAATATATAAGCTCTAAATAAGCTCTAAATAAGCTCTAAATATAAGCTCTAAATAAATTCGCTGTACGAATTTTACTGATAGTTGCACTTAAGTAGGAGCCGGATGAATTCTCTAATTTTACATCCTGCACTCGGTTTTGCAGGTATTATTTGAACATTGGCCTCGAGGATTCGCAGTGGGGCAGCAAGGGATCAACTCCAACCCCGAGTCGAAGATCACGGAAGTTGTGTTTCAATGAACTGTCAGCGGTCTGTTCGAGATTCGAATCTCTGTTAGGAAAGTTTACCCGCCCACAATATTAGAGAAGGGCAGTCACTACACCTCTACCTACATCACTACGTTACGAATGCTTACGGGTTTTCCTGCAGGCTGTTACAAATGAAGAGTTTCTTTTCTAAATTACGAAAAATCCAGAAACTGAAAATAGGATAAATTATACACCATTTTGAAGTCGGTTTATTGTTTTATTTGGATTTAAGTCCCAAAGCGACTCAGGCTATGAGGAACGCCGTAGTGAAGGACTCTGGAAATTTCGACCACCTGGGGTTCTTTAACGTGCCCTGACATCGCACAGTACACGGGCTTCTAGAATTTCGCCTCTGTCGAAATTTGACCACCGCGGCCGGTATCGAAACCGCGTCTTTCGGGTCAGCAACCGAGCGCCATAGCCACTGAGCCACCGCGGCGGCTCCATTGTCTTTTGAGAAAGTATGAGAACGAAAGAGGACCCATAATGCCTTGATAACGTGCGTACGAATCTGATTCCAAAAAAAAAAGCGAGTCAAATCCCGGAGATGTACCGATCAAAATGAGCGAAATCCACTAGTGGGAGCCATTTTGTCAGCTTGAGCCTCATAGCTCGGACTGCTTGGAGCCTTGTTTTATCTGTTCCATCTACAGCGCTACCCTCTCATCAGCTGCGAAGCATATTAAGGGATTCGCCGAAGATCTGAACTCAGAGGACTATGATAACGAAGTGATAATTAGATCCGTTGCAGAGGAAGCAAAGATGCGCCTCTGCTACAATGAGCACTAAATGCTTAGTTTTGCACTTCCTATTGGCTTCTCAGATTTATTATTTGCAGCGAAATGGCAGACGAAGGGAGGAAATGACAGGACTAGCCGTTGTTCTGCCGTTTTGTGTCCTCTCGGCGTCTGCCAGTTCGCTACTAATAATGAATTAAAGGTGCTATTGTGAAGTACAATATATTATTGATCCCATAACTCAAGCTGGTTTGCTTTTTCCTTTGCTGAAGAGGGAACAAAAGAAAAGAAGGCTCTAACTTCAGTGCTTGTGACCGAAGCCTGCTATTATTGGTTACTTGCTGGTGTTGGTGAACCCTAACGGTGCCCCTGAATGTTCAGCTTCAGAACAACATGAATGTTTAGCTTGTTTTTCTGCTGAATTCATAAGATGATGATTTTAACCATTATTTCTATAAACAGGGTCTACAATTGATAGTTTACTTATTAAAACTGTAAACATAGGGTTTTATGAACAAAACTGTGTCATATCCAGAGTTTCACGCCGAGAAGTGCAAAGTCCATAAATAAGAAGCTGATATCAACCAAAATTATTTGCATAATTTTGCATTGCACGACGGTGTACATTCGCTCTAACATGTAAAGCATATAACATATTAGCTAGGAAAGCTCTACGCTTTGTGCGGATAAGAAACTTTTCGTTTTTCTCAATTTCTGTTTAGTTGGATTTGGTTCTTTCTAAAAAAAAAAACACAACTCTTAAAATATTAATATTTGTTTGGAATCCTTTATGAAATTAATTATCACGTCGCAATCATCCTCTGGGAAGCGTGTTTCAAGAAAATGGAGAAGGCGCAGAAGGTACGTGCTGGTGACACGATGCTGTCGAAATTCTAGACGCCCAGATCGCCCATCACACCTTCTGAAGCACCGCTCTATACTATGGAAAGCCTTCGTAATAAATCCGTTCACGAGAACGTAGGCCCGTTTTATAAATACCAGAACAAACCAAATGGCCAACCTGATAGCTAGTTCTCCGTTCAAAACGAAGGAAGAAAAGGAAAAAGAGCAAAACGAAGGAAAAATCAAGGGAAAAACTAACCATCTGACTCGGCGGTGAGGAGACCTAGGAGGGGCAGGCTTTGTGCGGTAGCATAGTGATTAGCCGCAGGCTACAGGAGAGCTGCAAGCCGGGACTTGCAAGTTTACGTGAATGTGCAGTATTTGAACACAGCCAACTTGACCTCAGTATCATATGTAAGTGTAATTTGATACATTGTTGTGCTTATTACATATCTGGCTCTGGTATTGGTGGAATTTCATTTTTGCCTCATGGTTTAAACTCCTCTGCGAGTTCTCCGCTAGTTATATCTAACACGACTGCTGACGACTGCAATTTGCATTCCTAGCTTTTCGGACTAAATATTCTGAGAGTGGGGTTTATTGAAGGGAGCTGGGACGACGGGAGCAGCAGGGAAAACAGACCGAGGTCAGCCAGGTCGAGCACAGACACATGCGGCGACGACAATGCCGCTGAAGCGAAGGCTCATCTTCGTCTTGCGCTCAAATGTGTCTCTTCTACTTCACAATGTATAGGAAAGGCCGTTTTTTTGTACATTTTCTCCTGAAAAGTATCAACGGTATAACGGCAGCGCTGCGCTCACGTCCAGCATTACCAGCCTGCTCCAGGCGTGATCTTGGCCTGCTCACGGCACGACTGACATTTAAACTCTGTCTCCGCGCAAAGCGGGACGCAGTCGAGACACAAGACCGGCCGACTTGGCGTGCGCTCGGGACGGAAACAGTGGCTGCGAACGAGGCAACAGTAGGTTTAAAAGGTAAGCAAGCAAAACAACGGGAGCGAGAGAGTGAAGAAAGGAGAGAAGGTTGGGGTCTTCCCTTCACTCTTACCTGATGATGTGCGAGTCAGCCGAGGCTACCGGGAGCGCCACCGGCGGCAGCAGCAGCAGCAGCGACAGCGCTGGCAGCAGCGGCAGCAGCAGCGGTAGCAGCCGCATGACGCCGCCGCCGAGGAGGGGGTCGGACGCAGCCGTCACAGCATGCCGGCCGAGCTGGCCTGCGTCCAGGGGAGAGGAGGAGGGGAGGCCTCTGTCACTCTGTGTCATCCCGGGGGGACGAGGACAAGGCCTCGGCTCAGACCCGGCTCCCTGGGTACTCTAGGAACGGCCGCAGCCTGCCTGCCTCCATCCGCGTTCCCTGCAGCCCGACGAGGGCACCTCGACGGTATACGGACGGCGACGAACGAATCGCAGGAATTCATTTGAAGACCGACAGCTACAGTCGATGCGTGGAGGCTCGTATTTAGAGCATTCGAATGGTGCACACCACACCGAAGGAAGCAAAAGTTGAAAGCAGCTGCTAAGTTTCAGGGGTAATGTTTGCACGCGGATGCAGAACTTGTGCACACAAACCAGAGAGACTGTAGAGCACTGCGTCTTGTGAACTCTGCCAGCTGCTGTTAAATCAAAATTCGTTGCCTAGCCCGCTACTCGGGAGCTGTAGACGAGCGTGAGCAGTGCATGCTGCTGGGTTAGTTTGTGTTACTTTAGCAAACAAACTATGAAAGTTTGTGCGAAATGAAGGACAAAAAAAAAATCGCGCTGGATTAGTAGTCCGAAGATTCCGCGCTCTCTGATGGTGGGATGAGTAGCTGTAGAAGCTGAGACAGTTGAAGCTCAGAGGTATAGAGCGGTGTGCCCGAAACTGACGCGTGCAAATGTTAAATTATGTATATGTTTACTGCGACTTAGGATTTGCGAAGGGCGACATTCCCGCCTTATCGTGATTCGGCGGCCCACGGTAGTAATGTATGACGCTATATGTCAATTTTCTCCTTACGCATTCATGATTAAAGATTTTCGCGAGGCTATTTCATCCCTGTAGTGTGTTGTGAAACTGTAACGGTATCGTAATGCCAAGCACTGACGGAGTGCAGTGGCGAAGTTATAAGCGCGGCGATCTCCTCTCAAAACTGCTCTCTACCGACTATTCGCTCGAGCGTGCACATAGGTTTGGTCGGTGCGCCCCCAAATAACGGTTCTGTTCTGAAATAACCAATGCCAGCCGCGAACACATTTCAAATGACATGATCCGCGAGCTCTTTACAATCGCCTTGGGAAGCCGAGGTGAACCTCATCGTCACAAGTGCCACTGTCAGAGAGTGCATCGTCACTAAATAAGGTTGAAGCTTATGTGATGATGGCTCTCCGTGACGCCATTACAACCATCATGTCAGAGAACCATAGAACAGCGATGCGTTTTTGTTTGTAGTCATTAGCACCACATGATATTCATCTCGTGCTCACATCACCTCTTGGGGTGACATAGGCAAGCCATCACGCGGCGCAGAAAAGGTTTTGCCTGAGATCCACACACAGCGGCAAGAACTGCGGTGCGTTGCATAACTGAATTCGAGTGAATGACTGACATGTTATCCTCTTGATTTGGGCATGACCAAACCCCGTATCCTAGCCATAAATTACTGCGCCTTTTGCGCACTGCTATTCAGGAGGAGCACGCAGTCACGAGTCGGACCAGGACCGCAAGCGCAGACAGGAATAAAGGCTGGCCCTAAGCCAGATGCCAGCGTCACCGATTCGCGACGTCACTTCTCGTAGCCTTGCGCCATGTTCTCTCTGGCGTGGCAAACAACCGAAAAAGCCGGGAATGCCGTCGATCACTACTCTGCCGACCTTTCCTTTCTGTCCCGTCCAACTAAGCCCTCAAACTGCATCGAATGGTATGGTGATTTCGGTTGACTATTGTTACAACATTGACCTCCCAAGTAAATAAAACACGTTTTGGACACTAAATATCGCTCAGTGACTTTGTGAAATTGGGAAGACCTACTCCGCTCACATGCGAACATTTCCTTGCCGCAGTTATGCACCTGTCTACTATGCACGTTCCCGAGTCTGAAATACTCCAGATGCCAGAGCCCATACACCACGTGGACAGGTTCGGTTTACTTTCATGCGGCTGTTGGACACATTGAAAAGGCCGCACAGAGCGATGCAGGAACGGTCAGTACTATATACTTTAGCTGGCACGACACGTCCCTCGTTGTGCTCAGGGAGCGGGTACAGGCTTCCGGCGCCGATGCTTTCCGCAGTGGGAGCAGCGACACAACACAGGCCAACACAGGCAATGAACACAGGCCAAGGACGAGTCAATTTCGGGTGGCATGCAGTGGATGTTTGCAGCCGGCTGAAATCGCCTTGCCGAAGTACATATAAAAGCACCTGAAATCTGGATTTGCGGATGCTATACTCGTACCACTTGTCCCTTGCGTCAAGGGCAGGGTACGCTTCCGTCGCGTTTCCGAATTTCCTCTCTGTCGCGCCCGCTTCGGTCGTGATAGAAAGAAAACTACTAGCAGCTCCTTGAACAGATTTTTTTGGGTGTAAATAGGAGAGTTCAGATCAAGAAAGTAACTTTTAGAAATAAAAGTGGTCAGTTTGGTGCGCTGGATGCAGTGATTTTCCTGCGCACTTTTCTGTTATACTGAAGGCACCACTTAATTCGTGACGATGTTTCTTTTCTTTTTTGTTGACAGACGATTAAGGATTTTTGCCTTGTTTGGCATGAGTGTTGGAGTCATAAACGTCGCTAGCCCTAGGGGACACATCTACAACACAAAGTGCCGGCACAGAGACATTAAAAATCCCAACCCCTACGCTCTTCTATCCCTCCAGAAGTTCAGGCACCTCCCCATATTAATTCCTTCAGAAACCTCTGGTTTATTGATTATTATAGCGACAAACTAGACCTTGCCACGATATGTATAGTCGATTTGCTGTTTTTCGGACTTGCTGTTTTGTCGCTATGGCTTCGTTTGAGTGTTGCTTAACGCCCTTCTTTCCATCGTAAGCCGTTTTGTAATGGTACCTAGAATGACACTGACAATGAGCCACCGCTGCTGGTAGGGTCTCACAAACACGGTCCGTGACTGGCGGAACGCATGTACCACTGGTCGAACTTGGAATCAGACCGTCCACTTGTCAATATGAACTTTACTGAGGCTAAGCACACAACTGTGTGCGCAGCAAACTCGCAGCTTTTTGTGAAAGTGTGCTAATGCTAGCATTGTTTTCTTTGTTTAGAGGAAGTTAACATACTTCATACTACGGCTGGATGCTTCTGTGTGTTAGCTAGCGGGCGCAGTAAACAATACTTCTCTAAATGTGAGCTTGACAGCACATGCTTGACACAGTCATGCAGACAGGCTTTGTCGCCCATTACAGTAAAACTGTATTCTGGGTTCTTGCGCCATGTATACTTAAAATCTCGAAAAAAGACATGTGATTTCATGATACCTCGAGTTCTTGTTCGAGGGAGTGAATTTTTAAATTGCCAGCCATTCTAGTAGTTTGTTCTGAATTTTGTGCACGTCCGTAAAAAGTTACAGCTGGTACTTCGCGTTGCAGAACGGAATATTTAGCTTTCTTGAGACTTCATGGACTGTCGAAGTGGAAGTTTAATTTTTTTTTTCTTAAATACAGACAGTGAGCAGCATCTGGAAGGTTTACAGACAGCGCGCTTAAGCTACTGAACACTGCTGCTCGTTCTCGCAGCTGTTTCCGGTTGAACAAAGGTGCGTGTTCAAAGAGGAAAGAAATACAGAGACTATAAGAAATGAGAATGGCTGGAGTGATGGCACGCGAGGAAGCAATCGCTAATAAAAATGCTTGCTGATCCCTCTGTAACCCCTGGCCATCTCACGGTAAGCGCTATTTGGGTCATGGAATAGTCTGTTTTTTTTTTTTTTGAACTCTTCAGTATGGAAATTGCTAATTGCGGTCGAACGGGCAAGTATGCAACTTGTATAGTTAGCGTATCCTGGCTGTAGAGAAAGGACGGATGCATTGAGAGTGAAGATGTGACGCTCTGTGCACAGCATGAAACAAAGTACGGATCTTATTCACAAGGATCACAGTAGAAGAACACTGTAAGTGAGAGATAGGGTCGATATGCGCTAGTAGGATCACTACTCGCCTTACTACTAGCATGAACTCTCAGAAGACACATAAAATGAATAGAAGGGAACGCTATGTCGTATATTTTTTTGCGCTTGCTATGCCCCATGCCGAAGTTAACTCTTACTACACAAAGGGGACGGATCCTTGTATTGGGAATCCTAACTCATGTCGGCTTTCGTTGAATCAGGCTATTGTGCTGAAAGTGTTTGAAGAAAAAAATTATACGTATTTTTTTCTTTCGTGCTTCGTAGCAATATTCTCAGAGGATTTGTGAAAAGCTGGCGACAACGTGATATTATTGACGTTCTTGTATTAATAATAATAATGGTTTATTTCGTCCAACTGCTTACAAAGCGTACATTCCCGCACCGCTTAAGCACTGTTGTGCTTGTCTGCAGAGCCAGCAGCCAGCGAAATACACATGTTTTCTTGGTATCTTCCATAGAACTAAGTCACTGGCTTGACAATCTTATCAAAGCACAACGTAAAAACAAGCCCACATGTTACCGTCGTCGCTATCTGGACAGCGGAAATTTCTTAAGTAAGGCACAAGATCATTCACAGTTTTCGTACACAGGCGCGACATGTCACCATCGTTAATCTGTGGACAGATTGAATTTTGTTAGTAATTAAAGAATTGGGCAAGCATACACAGATACACTGCATCTTCTCTACGACACAGGGAAATTCCATAAGCAAACAAAGTAAAAAGGCCATTATATATATTTACATTTCTAGACACTTGAATAAAGAAAATGAAATAGTGAATGTGGAAATATACAACGTAACACATATACAGCATTTCATGTTAAGGTGCAAACCTTTTATAGATTTTTAAGGAAAACATCCTTTAGTACTCGTTTTACCTTTTTTATCGATGTATGGTTGATCTCGACATCGGATAGTTTATTGAATAATGCAGGCACATAGTAAGCTCTGCACCGTTTGCCATACTTTGTATAAATTCTGGGGACGCTGAATCGTTCTATGTTTCTTAAGGTGAACTTGCTTTGAGGCTTCTCTGACTTAAACATATTGTCGTAATAGAACCAATTAATTCTAAGGGAACAATTCTAAGGGAAGCAGAGGACAATTCCAACTTTCGTCCTATCCCTGTTGGTGTTTGTCCAGCTGAAATACGCATTTACAGCCGAGGAAATTGATTTCAAAATTTTCCCGTTCCTCGATACGCACTCTTGACGTTCATATCAAAAGGACTCCGTGATAACTGTTTTAAAGATAATGGAGGGGCTGTCTATCCTCAGAGATCCGCGATTAAATTGTCTTGACCCACCGCAGTTTGCTTGCGAAACTAGCCGGGGGTGGCGACATCTGTATCTCATGCTTGTTGCGTTTTTAAGCTTACGAAAGTCATGTTTAATGTTAAAGTGGTCTTTATAATTCGAACTAGGCAAAGTTTAAATTTGTCGTCGGCGTCACTTTAATGGTTTTGTGGCTAATTCGTTGTACTGGTCGGTGCTACGGTCTCCTGAATCTTCTCTACTACAACATTATGAGCACTCTGATGCTGTACGACCAGTTTTCTCCACAGAACAAGTTCAATTAGCCTCTAATAGCATTTTTTTTTCTTATATCTTGGCGAACAAATTCGAAAGAATTGCATGAGTCATTCATGTTGGCTTTACTGCTCTGCTACAGGCCAAGCAAAACGAGATAACGGTGACTTCTACCATCGTGGACCTTTTCTGGAAATCTAGAATTTCTTTTTTCTTATTCATTTCATGGTGATGCTCTGTAAAGTGTTGAAGCATCAGGTAAGTCGTGAAAGAAATGAAGAAAGTTAAATGCGAATGCGCAATCCGATGCCACACAAAAAACATTGCCAGCCACGGAAACATTCAGCAAATTCCTATTAAACTCGAACCAATCTCGCTCAAACTTCTTTGTTCAAAAAATTTATTTCGTCGCTCTTTGTCCGTGATTGCTGTGCAGTACCCTAAACAAAAATCGACGGAAAAGGAAGCTCTGCACGACAGGTGAAGGGCGAAAAAAGATGTTTCAATTAGACAAATGCGTGCTGCCATCAATGTAAGGTCCTACGAGCGCACTTACTCTTTATTGCGTTCCCTGTATACTCGTCTTGTGCCCGACTCTAGGAGATGCACTTGTAAGCATGGATTTGATAGTGAGGAACTTCAGAGTTTTTTCGCTTTTGTATAATGGCAGATGCTGTTCATTCGTAGAAAACAAACATCGTTCGTTAGTTTCTTTGCACGGCAGTACATTTCGTGCAGTGCTGTTTTATCTCTGGAGGCAGGCAGGTCTTTTGTGCACTGGGTCGATGAACGCATTCGCTGTGCAAGGTATTGCAATCGCAAATGCTGGCGCGTCAGCTTCGTGCTCCGGGTTCGTTCATTATTTAATGCGCGTAGCCCTGAAAGCAATCACTTTAAGAGGTAGCTTTGGCTTGGGCCCGAACTCCAGTTTTCCTATTTGAATGCGCGGGGAAGACAAGTATTTTCATTTGATGGTCCCTGTACCGATTTAGATTATATGCGCTGAACTTAAGAGACGAGGATAAATTGTAACGATTAGTACGAGTGAAAATCTAGTTTAGGCCTTCGACATTGATACTGTATTATAGTGAAGTAAAACGAACTTTTGGGCAAGTTGGTTGCTTAGATTAGACATAACTGCAGCGCGAAGAAAACAACCACATAGGGAAAGACCACAATCAAGACACGGCAGCGTTTCTCCGTGTCTTGAGTGTGTTCTTCCCTATGTGGTTGTTTTTTTCACGCTGTAGTTATGTGTAAACTAATATAGTGAAGATTGTAGAATCTTAAAATATTTTTCTTCTCAGTAGTTGTGTAAAACTAGAAGCAAGGTCGGCAGATTGCGCCTCTTAAGCTATTTTGATAAAAGAACAAGGGAGGGGAAAACCTCAGGTTGCTTGGCTCAAGCAACCTGAGGTTTTCCCCTCCCTTGTTCATTTTGTGATCACAAAGGACCATCTGCCCCACCCTCTCTATATTTTGATAAATGACTTTTGTGCTTTGAAATATGTTGTACGTGAAATAAAAACGTCGGTTGCATCAATTTCAAAAACGCCTCTTGAGAAAAAAAATAGTATGGACTATAAAACCTCAATTAAATGGCCAGTTATGTCTGGTTTGAGCGTCGTTACAGATGTGGTTTAACAAACCGTGATATCAGCTTTTATTGCCGAGATATGTAGGTAAAAAATGAAATGCAGAATCTTGATATTCTTAAAAAGAAATTTACGACCTAAATAAAAAGATTTCTCGGAAAATTACTACATATTAGCCTGCTTTTTTGAGTACAGTTAGGTTGTCACATGATATCAACTGCGGACACAAAAAGTTGTTGCACTGTTGGCGCGCATTTAAATAGGGGCCCTCTCCCTCATTCCTCAGTTAAAGCGTCCTGTTGAACATTGCTTAAATTTGGAAACTGGGGTTTAATGTCTCGAAGCCGCACATGAGCCATAAGGAAGGATTTTACTTTATGTTCACAGATCGCTGGGAGTCCACATGCAACTCTAGGTGCAGTTGTGCAGCGGTAAAGCGATGTGCCACTGGCCTGTCAGGTAGCTGTTTCAAACACAGCCACCTGCGGGGCTTGTGAGACCCCGGATGTTCTGCCGAGCAACCCCTCGCGACCAATCATTATTTTACCTTTTGATGACGTCACATGGTTCGCACTGCACCACGCGAGACCGCTGATAGTGGTCGCCGTTTCCGCATGCACAGACCGTTCTACGCTAAAACATTAATAAACTTATTAGTGTTACTCAAACAGTGGAGAAAGAATTAGTATTGCGATGGAGCCTGATTAAGAAACGACTTAACATGCAATGGAGGGGAAAGTAATATGCAGGCCGCCATAAAAAGCTGACTTTATCGCTTACAGCCGATGCATTCACATGCTGATCTAGCAAGGCATGCTGGGAATGTGATTCAGTTTCTTAACTGGAATTCCTGAAAAACTCTGGCAGTCGGTGCGAGTCGCCTAAAGTGAGATTTTGTCACTGGTGGCTTCCGCTGTATGAGCGAAATATAGTGAGAAGGCCCTCTGATTGGGCATCGCCTTCTGGTGCACCACTCTCCACTAACGCCGTCAACACCGAAAAACCCCCTTGATACATCTTTCGTAATAAAAATACTAGAACAACAATGCGCACAACGTGGCCGCCATGATATTGCAAAAAGTGCTGAAATAAATCTACTAGCGGAAAATAATTTCTCCTATAGGTAAGAAGACCGCATTAGCCGTCAGAAGTCTCTCTAGACGTGCGCGCGCTGTAGTGCTACGATAAGTACGAGTAGTTGACATTCTCTACTTGAAAAAGTGGGACTGGGCGTGACAAGCGCAAGCTCTTTTTCGCTCCACACAACTGACTAGAGCTGGCTATAGATTTGTTGAGTTTGATAGGGAATGTATCGAAAATACTGAAAGCATGCTCATTAAAGTAAAAATAAAATATTTTTCTGCGTTAATCATATAACCAGCGTTGACATTCTGGATCTGTTCTCAAGCACCGTCACAGTTCTCTCTTCATTGCTTTTTGCACAGGCGCTACCTACGGCTCATTGGGCATCGCGTTCTTGTTCGTCAATGCACCGTGCGCCCGTACCGCAGGTACGATGGAGTGGTAGCCCCAGATGCAAAAAGCAGTCCAGCGATCCATATGACGACGTACAGGTTGAAAAGCTCCTCATAAAAGAGGTTAGGCCGAAGAAGAGGGCAGCTGATTGAAAAGACGCGTGGGTATGTGCCATGTCTACAGAGGTCAACAACAACAAGACGTAGTTCTAGTGACGTGGCGTTCTTTTAGCGGATTTTCCAGGAGAGAGACACGGTTCCGCCACTCCATGCTGGATCTTCCCGGTCCCAGCGAGAGCACTGTCACGCCCACATTCCTGCTCCGGCCTTCAACACCGGCCTCAGTGCTTCGCACCCCCAGGCCTCCTCAACACCGTCTGCAGCGGCCCGCTATCCGAAGAAACGGGAGAGCACGTACGGACAACCAGCGAATCAAATCTCAGGCCTTATCTGACCGCTATGCGAGGTTTCGCTTCGGAACATGTCAGTCACATCTGTAAGGCTCGGGCCGCGTGCCCTTCCGTCGCAACCGCTCGATTCAGGTACTCGACTGCCTACACCTTGCCGCCTGTCCACGAGGGTACGAATTTCTAAGCGTGCACTGTCACCACGGGGCATAGCCACTGCGGGTAGGCGACTGTGCTGCGGCCCTGGCTAGGAGGACTGGCTGCGGTTCGTGGCCCGGGAACTCCTGTGGAGCAGCTTGTTCCAAGCGATCTGTAAGGATCGATCTCTGCAGCCCCAGCACAGGCCCATCTCAGCATCATCAGAGCTCCCATCACAGCCTCATCAGAGCCCCCACCACAGCCCCAGCACAGCACCATCACAGCCTCAGCAGAGCCCCCATCACCGCCTCATTAGAGCCCCCATCACAGTCCCAGCACAGCCCCAGTACAGCCCCAGTATAGCCCCATGACAGCCTCATCAGAGCCCCCAGCACAGCCCCAGCACAGCGCCAGCACAGCCTCAGCACAGCCTCAACAAAGCCCTATATTTGTCAACAAACGTGCTTGGCACTGAGCCGCAGCACAGCGGGCCTTTCAGGCGAATGCGAACGGCAGTGAACAAGCAAACGCAGCCGCTACAAGCACACTTGTAGCGGCACTCCTGGCCCTTATGGAGCGTGTAACGATGGTGGAGTATTCTAGTGCACTACAGTTTTACTAGCGGATGACCACTGTGATTTAGACACGCGGCTAAGGAATGCAACCATCAATGCATCTTTTGCGTCAGATCTGGAGGCGGCACTGTGGAACCGAGGCATTGATTAGCTCAAACTATAAAGCATCCAAAGCAGTGTGCGGATAGCGACATGGACTGGGCTTTCTACCATCGTCTTCTCGTGACGCGAAGGAAACAAGATTTACATGATACTAGAATATAACGCATAGGTTATGGCAGATTGCGGAATTACGCGAAAGTATATAATTTATTTATTTATTTATTATTATTAGTACCTCAAATTCCCCTTGGTGTGGGGTATTACATGAGGGATGGGCATAATGTTCAAGTGAAGACTGGTTCGATGGCAGTCTTGAAGGAATGTGGGTCGGAGTGGTGCACAGCGTCGACAGGCAGTTTGTTCCAGTCCCGAGCGGTCTGAACAAAAAACGAACGAAGATGGGCTGTGGTCTGTGCTGGGGGCGGATAGACGGCTTTAGGGTGGCTGGTGCGGCTTGACTGTCGATGAAGTGGTAAGATTGCTGAAACATTGAGTGGCGTATGGTAGAACTTGTGAAAAAGGCACAGCCTGAAGATGCAGCGTCGCTTTTCAAGATTAGTAAGATTAGCCCGTGATTTGAGTGCAGTGACACTGGAATGATAAGAGTAGTCTGAGAAAATAAACCTGGCAGCGCGATTGTGTAGAGCTTCGAGGGTGTTAGAAAGATTAGCTTGATGGGGATCCCAGACTGAGCATGCGTATTCTATTTTAGGTCTGATAAATGTAAGATAAGTAAGTGTTTTCACGGATGCAGAGGCTAGGCGCAAGTTTCGACGGAGGCGACCAAGAGTGGGATTGGCTTCGTTAGTAATGTTCATTATATGCTTTGACCAGGTTAGTGTATCTGAAAGGGTGACGCCAAGGTATTTGTAAGAGTGGACAGATGAGATTACCGAGCCACAAATGGTGTAACGTGATGCCTGATAGTTTTTCCGACGGTGAAAAGAAAGCAAAGACGTTTTCTTAGTGTTTAGGCACATTAACCATTTGTCGCACCAAGTTTCAATTCGTTTAACGTCATCCTGTAAAATTCTAGAGTCAGAGGTGGTGTGGATGGGGCGATAAAGTACGCAGTCGTCTGCGAAAAGGCGGATGTTAGAGGATATGTTTCTAGGCAGGTCATTAATATAAATTAGAAACAGCAATTAGAAATAGCAACGTACATACTCTCCGACACACATCTATTGTGACGCATTTATGGGTGTTTATATCTGCTTATGTGTCCCGTGTGTACGCAGCTATTCTTTCCCGTAATGATGTCAGTGTTTGCGACGCGATGCCGCGACAATATGACGCTAACTGGGGCTAGAACGCAACCATCAATGCTTCCTTTGCGTCAGGTCAGGAGGCGGCAGTTGCGGAACCGGGGCATCGATTAGCTCAATAAACTATAAAGAATCCTAAGCAGTGTGCGGACAGCGACATGGACTGGGCTCTCTGCCATCGTCTTCTCGTGACGTGAAGGAAACAAGATTTACATGGTACTAGAATATAACGCATACATTATGGCAGAATGCGGAACTACGCGAAATTATATAATTTCTGCTGCATATGACGTAGTACATACTTTCCGACACACATCTATTGCAAAGCATTCAAGGCTGTTTATATCTGCGTGTGTTCCGTGTGTACACAACCATTCTTTCCCGTAACGATGCTAGTGTTTGCGACGCGATGTCGCGACAATTTGACGATAACTAGTAATTCGCTGTCCGCGAAGACCGATAACGTTAAACCGGCCGTCGTATACCAGCTTTATAGTCTCTGCTCGAACGCAGACACGCGGACGGAAAGGCTTAGCGGACGCTAGATCGAGCAAATCCTGTATTACTAGTGAGTTTCTTTGGCCGCCATAATGCATGTTGACCGTCTACGTTCCGTTAAATCTTGTTTGGTGACCGCTAGATGACCCCGTTGAAATTACGAGCGGTGCTATGCATGAGTTGCTTTAGTGCGGATGTAGTTGGCAGATATATGCGGCCGTTTGGAGAAAAATGAAACTACGAATCTCGCCTTTATGTGAAAGATCCTTTAACAATGTTAATAAAAGAGGTTATTTAGGTCACATTCTTTCTTTCTTTATTGTGGATATCAGTTGGGTGACCCAAGTAGGTCTTAAGTTAAGAAATACTTTTATTAGCTTCTGATGCCCGAATATAAAATGGTCTTCAACACGGAAGATTTGTTCTTAGCACTCTTTCTTTTTAACTAAATCTATCGTACAGGCTAATGATGAACTTACGAAGGTCATTATATACAACAGTTTCAGGCGTTATGCTTCCGTCATCAACACACGTCTCTGGCTTTAGGTTTAAAATACAGAAGTGACAATGCTATATTTAACATACGTGCTGTTTGAAACTTTTATTTAGTTTTTTGCGTTATTTGACTTTCAGTAGGTAAGGTCACCATTTCTCATCTCAGTTAACAGATGACGTAGACGTAAATTTCACATGTTTTAAGTATGTTCTTGCGCTTCCTAAGATACGTCTGTTAGTGAAAATGTCATGTGGATATGCATTGATGGCTTTATTACGAGATTTTTACTGTCTGCGTCATTTCTACTAGTCAGTGTCTACGACGTACAGATATATACTCCATAAAGTGTCGAAATAAAGTGGACGAAATGGGCTTGCGCAGCGCATGTAAGGCAAATGCAATATAACCGCTGGTCCTTAAGGGTGTGAAGTGGATTCCGAGAGAAGGCAAGCGTAGCAGGAGGTGGCAGAAATTTAGTGAAGCGGATGAGATTAAGATGTTTGCGGGAATACAATGGCGGCAACTGGCGAAGGACAGGGTTATTTGCAGAGACATGAGAGAGCCTTTGCCATGCAGTGGGCGTGGTCCGGCTGCTAATGATGATGAAAGTGTGAGTGACAACGTGCACTTAGACGTGTTTGTCCGATTCAGCACTTTTAGTGGCTTCTTTTCTTAGCGTTATGCAATGTGCGGATAGAAATCGCTTGAAAAACTATTGAGTTTCAAGACCAACTATGCAGTTATAGCTGTGGCAACTAAGAGAACCGTTTCGTACTAAAATAAAACAAAAATTGAATGAGTTCGTGCGCATTATACCAGTTGTTTACAATAAGAAATATTGTATCATTGCATTATATAGCTTTGGGTTGCAGATTAAACACTCAGATATGCAAAGAAATGGTGTGGTAAAGAAAGGAGGACGACAGCTGAATTGTTCGCTAGTTTCGTAGTTTGTCAGTTCCTTTTTTCGTTTTCTGGCACAACTACCTTTCTCGGTGTTACAAGGTAGTCTTAGCGCAATACATATATAACGCATATTATCCTTAGTTAACCATGCGTCAATGCGCTTTTTCGAAGAAGTGCGCGCCGTTGAGGTCTACTTTTAAAAATTTTTATTGATGCAACGACTGCTAATCCCGTGCAAAACAAGCGACCAAGGGCAGTAAACAGTTGAAAAAAAAATCAAAACAAGTTGAAAATAAAGCTGATAGTAACTGTAGAAAAATTATAGGTGTAACGTTAAGAGATCGGAAGCTGGTGAGGTGGGTGTGGGAACAAACGAGAGCTAATGACATCCTAGCCGAAATCAAAATGAAGAAGTGGGCTTGGGTAGGGCATGTAATGCGAAGGCAAGATAACCGATGATCCTTAAGGGTAACGGAGTGGATTCCAAGAGAAGGGAAAGCGCAGCAGGGGGCGGCAAAAAGTTAGGTGTGCGGATGAGATTAAGACGTTTGCGGGGATACGGTGGCATAAAGTGGCGAAGGACAGGGTTAATTGGAGAGACATGGGAGAGGCCTTTGTCCTGCCGTGGGCGTAGTCAGGCTGATGATGATGATGATGATCAACTGTTTTAGAGACGTTGCATGATCTGGCCCGCGCCCCAGGCCTTTTTTGTGAGTCATCTGTGGGAAAAATAGACGGCGCGAAGTATCCCGTCGGCACGAATGCCGCCTGCGCCTGTACGAGGGGGGATCGATGGCGGACCGCCCTTCATGCGGCAGACGCTTTTACACCCGACGCGCTTCTTGCCATTGCTCCCCAATGCCCATTTGGGCAACGGCGAATGACCGGTGATGAAACATCGGCACAAACAATCGCAGCACTTTATCTTTCTCTCTCACTCCGGGCGTATCAACACGCATTACGAAATGATTTCGGCAGAAGCTCACGCAAAGAACTTGCGCCCGCACAAAAAACAAAAAAAAAAAAACAGGAAAAACGTGGGTGGCGCTGCGTCTGCTGAGAACGCATCGCTTAGTGTGTGAATGTTTTCGACGCGTGCGCTTTATCGCCCACGCAAACATGTCTTACCCGCCGCAGTGTCTGAACGGCTCGGGCATTCGGTTGCTGAGCTCGGGTCGTCGTGATCGAACCATGGGCAAGGAGGCTGAATTTAGACGGCGGCGCAATGTGAAAATGCCCTTGCGCTGTGCGATGTCAGTGCGCGTTAAAGATGATCCCTGGGAGTCTAAAATTATCTGCTCCTTCCAACACGGCGTCTCTGATAGCCCACGTGCAGATTCGGGACGTTAAAACTCTGCATACCAGAGAGCAATGCTGTGTTCGCGCACATCTTCCAAAAACTCCGCCCCGCGCATGCACTGCAGGGATTAACTAGCATCCTGTTCGACGCATTCGTGTAGTTCGAAGCAAAAGCTGCGTTGCTCAGACCTTGCAAGACACAGTCGGGCCAGGCTAGGCCACTCGCTGAAACAAGAGCTTCGGTTCGTGTTAGTGGCGACGCAGCTGCAGTCTACAGCGCGCCAATTCCGGCGCTAATTGTTTCAGTGCTTCGTCGTCGAGATCGGTGCGACGGCTCGGTTTCGCTTGCAAAGGATCCCCCCGTTCCTCTCTTCCACTCCTTTTTTCCCCTTGCTAGACGTTCGGTGTGTAAACAAATTATCCGAGGTAATTGGATTAGTGCCGCCGCTCTTGCCTCGCTAACAGCGAACAGCGGAGCAGATCGAGAACGATGTATTCTCTCTTTACCCCGAAAAAGCATGTAGCCGGCGCCCAGGGCGACAGCTGTCGTGTGATGGCTCTGGAATGGCTGCTGAAGGCTTCTGCCGCGAGCTAATTGCGTGTTTCGAAAGGATGAAACAACCCACACTGATCATCATCATCATCAAGTTGGCGCATTGCGGTTGCGTAAATGCATACCGTCACACGTGCAGCGCGAGGCGCTCTTTTCGCAATTAAGGTGGAATAAACCTGATGATAAGCAGCTTTATGAGGGAACGGAACTGATGTGCGTGCGCTGTGATCGCAGGTCATGATAGTCGCCTGCTTTGAAAGGGATACGCCGGGCTAATTGAAGCTGGCATGTATCGATAGAATAAAGCGCTAAAATAATAAAGGGACCACTGTCGCTAAAAACAGAGCTTTTAAAAGGTAAAAAAAAGTTTGGGGAAAAAAAATAAATATGCTTGTCGCCACCACCGGCCCATTTCTCAAGTAAACTTGGGTGTGTACAAATGGTTTCTGGCCACGAATCTCAGAAGCTGGGCTACGCTAACATTCACTTCAAAACAGTGATCACGGAGTCCATTCCGGCTACTCGTCATTACTTTGAATTGAATGTCGAGGAAATATTTAAATACAATCTTGTCAGCAATAAATGCACTCTTCGCTGCCGGATGAACATCAACATATCCAAAAATACGAATAGAATCAATTTAATTAAGAATAAAGCCTGCATGGTGTTGCATTCAAACAACGTAGCACCAGTTTAAGGCCGCACAGTGAATTCCGCACCAGTGTGGCGACAGTTTTAATGCCGCATGCTTAATCTGCTATTAGCAGATTATAAGACAAGCACCTACCCTAGAATTCAAAGTTGTGGAACTCATGACTGCAGAAATGCTCTGGCTATTCTTAGTTTGGTATGAATTCTAGGAAGACGTCAAGGTTTCATAATGAGAAGGTTTAAACCCGCACGCCCACAGTGCATTCATATAGGTATTGAAACCTTGCTATAACTGAACTTAAATGACCTTGGTACCGGCGTCTTCCGGCCTCATTGACCGTGGGGCCACTAAGCCAGCAGATTATAACGAAATTAATATATGCTTTAAGAGAGAAACGTAGTACTTCTGCCTAGTTATTTGTGAAGTCGCTACCAAAGTATAATTCAAATAGGTGGCGGCAGAAGAATCTTTTATATTGAAGAAAATATTGCCTGTTGAACTTAGGTTAACAACAATAATTGATAAAACTGTATATTGGTGTGAGCAACCATCAATTTGATGGCGTATGAAGCAATTTAACTAGCTCTTCCAGTTCAAGACTCAGAGGACCGGCACCTACCTACCTTTGTTCGCCCGCATCATCAGCTGACGGCTAGTTTTGACTAGCGCAAAGCGCTGCAAGTATTGTGATTTATTGCTCCGTCTTACGTCACATGGCGACCCCGACGACACCCGCCGCCACTGCATAACATTCCCAAATTTTCGCTGGCGGCAATCACTGTCCTAGGTAGGCATGTCCACGTTTCTGAGAGGTCTCGCTTGTTTGCGGAAGCGTCTATGAATATAACAGAACAAAAGAAAAAGCCTAAGGTTCACCACGCTGAAGACTCGGCGCCATCCAAGCTCATCAAGACTAACGGCCATCAAGATCTTTCGGTCCCTTTATGGTCTTTCTTTAGCCGTGGGGAAGGGGCATACAACCACCATAAAGATAACGAGGATAAATCCCGTTTAATCTGCCGACGCTGGAAAGAGCGACAGCATCCTGTCCTGGACAGCGTCCCATGAACTGGTGACGTGGTGCCTGGCGACCAGTGTGGAGACGAAAGAGATATCGATGCGAGCACGGCACGGTCTCAAAATGGCGCGACGCCAGCAGGAAACCTTTCGAGGCACAGCGGTACCAAGCAATGCGACGGACTGTACGATCCCGCAAAATAAAGCAACTCCAGAGTGGCCTGGGCATCGCAAGGAGCTCAATTCCCCGCCTCCTACGCGACGTCGTCCCAATACTGCGCTTCCCGCTGCTCTGTTGACCCTCGGCGACGAGTGTAAACACAGAGGCGCCTCAATTACCCCCGCGGCGGCTGCCTCACGCCGGGCGACGAACGAGCGCCGTTTCCGGGCCGCAGGCGCTCTCCTCTGCCGACTGCCGGGCTTGAGGAACAAACGGCACCTTTGGCGCACGGAAGAGGACTCCTGGAAGCCCGGAATGAACTTCCCACGCCAAGCTGCTCAATAGAGACAGTGTGATGTGTGCTAGCCAATGGGGTCCCGGATTTGCGCTTTCACTCTTCGTTGGAGAAGTCTGAAAGCGCTGCAAGGGTTAGTCTTTTGGGAGCTAGCTGTGTCACCACGACCATTATTCGCTCAAAGAGCAGCCATTGCTGCGTTAAAGGCAGTTTATCTACGCATGGACTGTTTGTTGTCGTTAGCACTGATTGCGCAGCGAGTCTCATTTTATACATTTTTTTGGCTTACAGTGCGCACAGTGTTTTGAAGAATACTTAGCGTTTGTTTTGGAGTCCCATCTGACTTCGAGGATGCATGCCATTTAATAGCAGTAGTCACAACGCATGCATAAAAGTTAGGAAATGAACTGGGGTAAAAAGGGGATTTGGAAGCTTCCCATTTTAAAGAGGTGGTGCACGTTAAAGGGCCTTAGCTAAGCAGTCAAAAGCGATACGGAGTGCTACACTTTATTTGTCTCGTAACCTACGGTAGTGCTGTGGAACGAGGAAATCCATTAACATGAAGTTTATAAGGATGTTTTTAAGGATGTCATCAGAGTGGTAGCGTTGCCTGCCAGCGTAGTACTGCAATTTTACGGCGTTAGCATTATAGCCCTCTTGTGGCGAAAAGGCCGTGGTCTGTGCGTCCGTGCGAAGCCTCCAGCTCCCGCACCCCTATCGGATCGGAGCATATCGGGGCACTCGGGAGACTCATGGCCTGAGTCGTTCTGGGCCTTTATCTCCATAAACCGAACCGAACCTAATTTATTTATTCGTTTATTGTCATTTCAGCGGAGTTGTTGTGGAGTAAGTACTACATGATTATCCCTGACTAAAGCATTTTAAATTCTGGCAGGAACGCCACTTTCGTTCTTTTTCCCCATTAGGGAGAAAAATTAGGGAGAAGAACAGTATACTTAGAAGCAAGAAGAAAAGAAGAAACACAAATTGAGGGTACTCTGAGCTTTAATATCAGCGGGAACAGCAGTAACGCCCCCTCGCATAAAATAGGGACGGGCGGTGGTCCGCGGCGGTGGCAGACACCGCTACGCTGGGCTGACCTGTATTCCCAACCTTGACACGTCGCCGTCGTGCTTCGCTGCGCTCGGGTGAGCTTCCGGAAGCGCTGCTGCCTCTTTTACGTTTCGCTATTTTCGACGCAACGTATGGACACCGGGAAATCAATTAACTTTTACGAGCCAGCTTCCGCAATGCCGGAGGAATAAACTCGCGATTAATAACCGTTGTTTTGTTAAACTTTCATCCGGGCTCCCGCGTTTTCGTGATGGTTTCAACGAATGCCCGGACGTTGAGTGAAACTTAATTTTTAAGTGAAAAACGCGTTTGAAAAAACGACGTAACCATGACTCCGTAGAAAGACGAAAGGGAAAAAGAAAAACAGGAAGATTAACCAGGCTCATTTCGGGGTGGCTTCCCAACCTGCACTGGGGAAAAGGGATGAAAGGAGGGCAGACAGGGAATAAAATGGAATGAAGGACAAATAAAGCGCTCATATTAGGAGTGTGCGCCGAAGAGATTGTAACTGAGTTTCAAAAGTTACCAAAATGAACCTAATGAAGAACATACAAAAATAAAAGTTACACTGCCAGAGCCTTCTGTTTCAATAAATATAGCCTAGAATAACCGTGGGACATTTCTTGCTTAGTGTGGGCAGGTGTCTAGATGGAACGCGATTTGCCCCCCTAAAAAAAAGAAAACGGGGGGGGGGGGGGGGGGGCATACCTTGCTCATTGATATTTCATGTCTGAAAGATCTCATTGCGTCATATAAGAGAGCGGCGTTTGGTTTAGTTTTAAGGTTTGATGAGGTTTAACATCGCGAAGCGACTGAGGCTATGGGGGACGCCGTAGTGGAGGGTAGTGGAGGTCTCGGGATAATTTCGACCTCCCGGTGTTCTTTAATGTGCAATGACATCGCACAGTACACAAGCCTCTAGCATTTCGCCTCCATCAAAATGCGATCGCCGCGGCCAGGATCGAACCCGCGCCTTTCGGGTCAACAGCCGAGAGCCATAACCACTGAGCCACCGTGGTGGCAGAGCGGCTTTGCTTTGGCGCGAATTACCGTGCATTTGCAGTAAATTATTAGGAATCATGAGCTTTTTCTACTTGCAAGTACCTCCTCCTTCAGTGTTATATTTTTTTCCGCTACAATGTTTCAGGAATTGAAAAGGATGACTTAGTCATCAGCTCCAAGAGAACATTGATTTTGAACGAGCACTTCTTCCTCATTGCCTTTCAGTCAGTACACAGGTCCGCGGGGTACTGGACCAAAACTCGCTTAGAGTTCTTTCGCGATCAGTGCATTAATGACTTCCACTCGACTTCGGGCTTCTCACGTTTTCATCCAATACCGACACACCGCGTTGGGTTTTTAAGCTCGACCCACTTCATACCAAATGTCCTTCGCTGACAAGCTGCAGTGCCGACGGTGGCCAATTTGAACTGCCTGCGTTATGGTGCCACGTCATGAACTTATTTCTGTGCTTCACCGCTTAGCGCAAAAAAGAGACAGTCATGGCCAACTATGGAGCCTTTATTTTTGAGAGCGGCGTAACAAAAGAAAATGCATGCCTTGGTGGAGACGGGGACAAAAGGCTCTGGACGGTAGGCTTTAAACCGTAGGCACCGTAATGATTGCAACGCGTCACTAGCGGACGTCGCATGTGCATCGGGCTTCAGTTTCTGTTAGCATCAGAAAAAAAAAAAAACGCAGTTCCTCGCCTTCTATGGCTTTAGAGGACGACTTTTTCTTCGTTTCAGAAACTGATGCAGTGTTTTGTCCTTGGCTATGAATTCGCTATTGGCAACTTAACCATCAGACGGTATTAAAAATATTGCTAGCATATCTTGGTGACTTTGCCAGCTAATTAGTGGGATTACCTAAATAAATGACGTCGGCCGCTGAAGACAGAACGTTCCCGAAAAGATTTTCTTTCTATTTCAAACATCCTGCTTATGGGAATCAATGTTAGCGCTGGCTGAAAACCCCGGTGTCTAGTTAGTTTTACATTTCCCACTGAGGAGCAAAGTTTGCAGTAATAAGAAAGTAGTTACTCATTAACGTCAACCGAAGCGCAGCCACACGGCAACAAAAGAAACCTATACAGCGTCCACAGAAACTTTGTAGTTGAAGGCGAATTCGTACTGGTCCGGGGTTCGAACTCGGGTCCATCGCCTCACCGGGGCAGTCTCGCTACCAACTGAGCAACTAGGGATGGCTAGTGATTATTATTCGGCTTGCATTGTTTGCTTGAATATGCGCATTGATTGATAAAAAAGTTTTGTCATATGATATCCGCACATTAATAACCTGCCTGACGCAGTTAAAGGAGTGTACGATGGGGGGCTAGTTGGTAATCCATGAACTAAGAACGAAAACCACGCAAAGGACGATACACAGGGAAGAAGTAGACAGGACGAGCGCGGACGATGCACAGGGAAGAAGTAGACAGGACCCGCGCTCGTCATGTCTACTTCTTCCCTGTGTATCGTCCCTTTGCGTGGTTTTCGTTCTTAGTTCTGACGCAGTTATACGCAAGAGCCCTGTCTTAATGCAAAACCGGATAGCGTACAAAAAGGAATAACGACTACAAAAAATTGCCCTCCCTTTGCCGGATGAGAAAACATAAGAACAAAAGAACAAAGAAGAGCGAGTAACGCAAACCTCACTGTTTTCTTGTTTCCCAACTGCCATTGCGTCATTTCCATCGATCGTTGCCTAAACAAACAGAGCTCGTTGACAGACAGCCAGTTGAGCAAGCAGCGAAATGTAGGCAGCATTTCAGCGGCAGGGTATTCGACGTGATTTTCAAAGTTACATAACACTGTTGAGGAGAAGAATAAACTTCAGGTACTAAGTGAAACCGCAAAATATCCTCAATGCTTTACTGTCAAGGCGTAAAGCAGTGCTTTGGAATGCTGGCGGCTTAATGCCGCGAAGATACGGTAGCCATCCTCGTTGTTTGCGTTCGCGTCGCATAAAGGCGAGGTGTCTCGCGTTTCTCATACATTGGGATATAAAGCGGTGAACTCGGCCCTCTGACGAGGCGTAGCGAGACAAAGATAGGGCATGGCCGTGCCCTTTTGTTACGGCAGACATCCCCCTGCATAATTCAGCAGCAGTGTGTCGCCGCGAGGACAACAGTTCAGCGAAGGAAAACAGAAGCAGGATAGATACATCTACTAAAGAAATGTATAAAATAAAGAAGCCCACATAAACACACCATGCGTGGAATTCAGGACTGGCCCGTATTCGCACCTTGCCCTTGCTTTGCAAGGCTAGACAAAAGCTAAGATGGTTCATGAGAGATATTGATTTCTAAAATCTACAGACAAATAGATAGTTTACTCTACAGCTTCGAATGGATGTTCATAAGCGTAGACTACAGAGGCTACGGATACAGAATGTTTCTCCTATCCCTATCCCTCTTTATGCCTTTTTTTTTTTTCAATTCTCGGCCGAGGTAGCATGCTATAATGAAGAAGTTGGGAGAAAAAAAGGAAAAGCTGAGGTGATGCGTTCACTAAACAGTTCAAATACGTATCTTAGAACTGTTGCTTCTATGTTTTTATGCTGCCGCTTTGCTGCTGCCACTGCCACGTCTGTTTTAGAGTGCTCTCACAGTGTTAGAATCTGACTCATTAGATTATTTTAATGCGTTTATGAATAAAGGATCATGACAACAGCCTAAACTCACTAATAACAAGCACTGAAAAGGTATGCTCAACAAAACTTATAAATAGACTTCTCCAGAGGTATTAAAAACACGAGGCCTTCGAAGTAATTAAGCAATAAATAGAGATTTACCTCAACCTTCAAGTAGCCATCATACGGAGCACTAAGAAAAAATATCTTTTAACAAAACACTTGCACATTAAAACTGGCAACCATATAAAATTTATCAGTTGTTTTCTACTGAAATGTAGATATGTTATAGTGTTCACTGTATATATTATCGTTCGTGGTTACTGAATTTTGTTTTACATGGGCAATGAAACGGCGTTTTTTCATTTCACCTTCATCTAAATTCGGCAGTTGTGGTCAAGATCCAACCCGGAAGCACCTATATTTCTGTTGCGGTAGAACTAACGATATGTTAATTTATTTATATGGAACGAAAAAGGGCGTGGTCAGCATGCTACAGAGTTGTAATCTTATAGAGTTCTTGTACTTTCTAAAATGTCGGTAGTGCTCTGCTTATAACGGTCTGCGAACTAGGAGCCGTAAAGCATCCTTAAGCAGTTTTTTGGAGCTATCTCTCTGTTGTCACGCTGGTGATAATCAAGAGGCTAATAAAAATGACCAATAAAAACTATTATGCTTCGAGTGCAATATCGTTAGACAAAATTTCATACATCAGTAACAGTTCCGAAAGAAAAAAAACATGAAAAAAGAAAGAGCAGAGGCAATGAACATGAAACATTCCTTACAAGACAGAAAAGAAGTTGCTTGCAGCATGTTTTTTTCTGATAGCTTATTGCATGCAACGCAGTGGGAGCATGCTGAGCTTCAAACATGGGCTCCTTTTTCTCATACATAACTTCCATTGCACTCAGTGCCCTTTGAAACAATCTTTCGGTACATTACGCCAATTGTCAAGGCCAGGCCTCCTGCGTCTAGCGCTCACTGGTTTGTCACAAGTCAAACGCCCCACCTTCTTTGTATGTCAGATGTTGGCGCACGTTCTACATTTGAACTTCTACGATGGCTAAAATTAACTCGCAATCTTATCTCCACAGCATGTGGTTTCAAAAATCAATATTGCACGTGTCTTAAGAATTTGCCGCTAGCTGTAATACTGAGCGACCATTACTAGTGGAGAGAGGCTGAAATCCAGAAAATTATAAGCCGAAAAAAATTGTTTTTTGAAGAAATATCTCACCAAAAACAAAATTTTAGTGTAAAGGAAGTTATTCGTTCAGAGATTCCGCGGCAACTGCGGGCCTGGTAGAATACATATTTGTTAGTTGCCGCAGTGGATTAATCACTCCGCATAATATTATCCGTACACGCAAAAAATGGCTTAAAAAAATCGCGGCAATTATTCCGCAGAGTATGATTTTGTCCAAATTGTTAAGATAGTCTCCCCAAAATGCACTTCGCCCAACTGATGGAGCCATTTACCTGAAGTCAGACAACAATTAAAAGCTGATCACGCATTTTAGCGCCTGAGAAGTACACATGGTGTTCTCTGTGAAACCAAGTCGACTTCTGCTACATTAAAAAAAACAACTAAGAACTGCTCTTATAATGAGTTCTTGCAAAACTGCCCCACCATTAGTTAGGTACAGCGCATTGCGCAGAAATCATCTTAAGAAGTAGAAATATTTATTCAATGGTAATAAAAATCCTTTATCTCAAAGTAAACAAATCAGTAACCTTCCTGGACACCCGTCTTTTCGATTATTTGACTCTTCTCTGCGAGAATTGTACGACACGCCCCTTTCATTCAATTACTTTGGGCTTAACGCCCTTCAGGGGTTCCTGCAGAGGGTCTTAAGAAATACCTCCTTTCTTTAATTTTTTTGCCGTAGGAAAACTGCGTCTCTGCGGAAGAGCCTCGCGATTGAAGCGACATTATTAATTATTTTACCTTTAGGCAGTGTTATCTAAATTGGCTCCAGATTCATTAGTTTGCCCCGTAATTATACAAAGCTACACAAAAATACATGACAGTTAATTTCTAGTAAACAGCGTCATTCGCTGGCTCTAGTATTAATGCGGGACTGACCAAAAGCATAGAAGAAAAATAATGAAAAGAAAAAAGAACCACTACAAAGTGCGACGGCAAGAATGAACACCCTGCACTTCTTTATTAAAGTGGGCATTTGAAATGAAAACTGAGTGACAAGCAGATAAGGGTAGCGGATTAAGTGGATTCATCTTCAATAGCTTGTGAGGTGTCAGCTATGCACGCGCTCTCAATACCGAGTGCGAATAGAATAGGGCGCTTACGGGCCGGAAGTTAGGCTAATCGGGTACACCAGTGAAAACAGCGCCAGCATAAAAAAAATTCAAAGCATAGACGGGAGCGGAAAGCAGCATGCACTTCCGGCGGGTTGCCGCTAAGCGTGAACGTGACTGCACGAAGTAAACTGCTTTGTCGGTGCCAACGTTGTGAGCTAAGTCTTTGTGTTTCTAATCAAGAACAAAAGCACCCGATTTTCTGGCTTCTCTGCACCGACTCTCCGCATTTTCTTGAGGCTGAAGCTGGAAGTTATCACGAAAAAATATTTGGGGAGGAAAGTACAGGCCGTCGTTCAAACAACCGAGGACAAACACGACACGGAAAAATCTGGCGCAGAGGATTACGGTCGACTTAAATCACCCCCTTTCCCCTCAGAGAAAAAAAAAAAAGGGCGAGGGGGACGAAAAAAAGCGAAGCTTAGCAAGCGGTTTCAATGAATACAGAATCCCAGAACGGTTCTACCAGGTTGTGGCTGTTAATTTCTTTTCAGCTTAACCACTCAATGGTGATTAATACAATTAAATCGAAAGCCTTCTCCTAAATCTCATCGTTTCTTTTTGTTATTTTGCTTATATATACGCACGCGCACATTGCCAAGGTAAAAGCAAGCGCGCAACAATTGCAGCTCCGTTTTCTTTTTTTTTATTATTTTCCGAAGCAGTAGCTACCCGGTAGCATTTAAAGTCGACACGCCCCGTTGCGAACAGGCCTGCGGCCAAGTCTGCAACCGGCTCTGAAACTCCACACGACGTTGCTTCACACCATTGCTATGGAGTTTTTCAGTACATATCCAACTTTTTAAGCGCACGTCTTTCACTTTCAATTAGTATCGCGTTGCTATCACCGAAGGTAGCATGAGAATTTCGCAAACTTTTGAACTTCGGAAAAGACACGCCCGTGCAAGCAGGCTCCTTTGCATAACTTTGGTGCATGAGGCAGAAACACTTCT
The DNA here is from genome assembly GCF_055824585.1 of Amblyomma mixtum. Classification (NCBI taxonomy): domain Eukaryota; kingdom Metazoa; phylum Arthropoda; class Arachnida; order Ixodida; family Ixodidae; genus Amblyomma; species Amblyomma mixtum. Next base: position 97,997,653 of record NC_143017.1, on the reverse strand, counting down.
CGACTTGGAGGAGCACGTACCGCTCGTAGCCAACTCATAATATTTACTACATCAATAAACATATAAGACATGTCAGATCACCCGAGCAATGAAAACGCATTTATCATGCAGACAGGCCGATGTCACAGCTTTCGCGCCAGGCAATCTATCTGCCGATGTAGGGGGCTGCCTGCATGCTCATCATGCAGTCGACCGCGCCAGTAATGAGGCGAGAAGTATCGCTACGCACGGAAGGCCGAGACCGGTCGGATCCCGGGCGCCTCGTGGCAGGGGCCAAGGAGATTAGAGCTCGCCCGTGCGTGTCAGACGTGCGCTCTCCTCGCTCTGCAGCACATCGTAGCGGCCCCAGAATTCACAGACACGCACACACGCACATCGTCCGCGTAGCGATGAAGCTTCGATCACGGAAAGTTGATGCACCGACGAATGAATGAGTTGGCATCGCGAAGTAGCAAGAGCCGAAGCGATGGATACTAACACAAACAAATGCCTCGCATGCAGCTTTTCCATAGCGACCCGCCCTCTACGCTCGCCAGTTGGTGCGGCGATGATTCGCGCCGCATTCGGAGTTCATTTTTACCCGCGCCGAAGGCGTCAACATTTTCGAGGGGCGTTTGGAGGAAAGCGGCGTCCCACCGGAGGAGCCGGCGGCCGGAAAGAGTGCGGCGCTGTAGGCGGCCATGTGAGGAGCGCGCTGCGCAGGCGTCGGTCGATGGTACGCTATTTCGGCGACATCGATTCGAGGGGCGCGACGCACCTTGCGCGCTGATGGCGCGCACACACTGCATGGCGGCCCAGCGGCAGAGCTGGGAAACCGCTGTGGGAGTACCGGGACGCGGCGCAAATTGCGTCCGCCGGAGGAGTTCCGGCCAGTGCGGAGAGGGGTGACCCGGTTGCCGGAAGGAGTGCGGCCCATAACGATGCTCCCGCGGGAGCGACAAAGCTCGGCCCTTGTAGAACTGGCGCACGCCTCCTCCGACACGGGCGGCGTGCGAGCGCCTGTATATACATCTCTATATATATACTCGTACGCGTACAATGCAGCAGAGGCGTCCAGCGACAGTCGGCCCCGAAAGGGTTTGGAGTAGAGAACAAGGGAATCAGTAGATGAGATTATTCCAAGATGGCAGAACATGTTTTTTTTTCGCGAGGAGTCTCGCTGTCAGCGGTTTAGAGTCGCAATCACTGACTGGCAGTAGGCCCAGATCACAGTCGCGAACAGCGGCATCTCGAATGCCTGCATCCCAGTACGCGCTCTGCAAAGGACCGTTCGCCCGGGACCCCCGAACTAATGAGAGACACTTTTGGCTGCTCTGGTGGGACAATGCAGTGGTCGCTGCGAGGAGGCTGCAGGGAGCCCAATTTACCGATGCCAAGCGAGAGGCGAGGCTTTATTTCGAGATACGGGCGCAGCTATACGCGTTGGCCACCCCACCGAAGGAGGACGCTGTAGTAGAAAGAGAGAACAGCGCGAAAACAGGGTGGCAGTGCGGCAGCGCGGTCCTGGCCACGCTGTGCACCATGGGCCGGTTCCGGGGACAGGTTGCGTCACGGCGGGGATGCACCGTGCGCAGGCAAGGCAGCGAGACAGCAAACGACGCCGACCGCTCGTCAATGACTTCGGAGGTCACTACGCTGAATGAAAGCGTCCTCGCAGATTTACGCATAAACGCAATGCACCGGGCCGACAGTCGCGGGCTTCGCTAAGACGCGTGCATTACGCGCTGTTTTTGGCTCGAGGCCACGACGACGTCCACGGCTGCGGCCAACAACGCAGCTGTCCGCGGGGCCGGGTGGCGCAGACCGTGCCACAGCACGCGCAGCTCGAGCACGCGCGCAGGGCGACCCGGGGTGGCAGGGTCGGTGCTTTGAAAAGGGTTGGGCGTGGTGGCGGGTGACCGCAATCGATGCTCACCTCCGAGCCGCTGGCCTTGGCGCCGGGCCGCCGGGCGGCATCCACGGGGGTCACCGACGCGCCCTGCTGCCCGCCATTCCGCGGCAGCAGCTGCTCACTGGCCGTCGGCGACGCCCGCGACGGCGCGAGCCACGGCGCGGACCTCGGCTGGCGCCATCTGCTGCGAGGCCCGGGCCTCAGCTGGCGCACACCGACCGCGGGCTGGCGCGCGCACGCAGCCCGGGCCCTGGCGTGGCGCTGGCGTCTAGCGCTAATGGTGCGCTGCTGAGCTGCGGCACAGCCACCGCTACCGCCGTACCGGCGCAGTGTGGGCCACTGTGTAGCGGTCTTTGCTTGACGCAGGGGCCACGCCTGGCGCATTGGCGTTCAGGCGGACACCAGCACGTTGCGGGGGCCGCCTGTCGGCCACGGGTCTTACACCTACCGGGATGCGGAGAACAAAGGGGGCTGCGGTGCGGATGGAGGCCGAGAAGTTTGGAGTCTGCGAGTCCTGCGTCCCAGTAACAGAAGAGTAATGTAAGAGCAAGTGTAACTTAGTGCTTCCACGTTAAACCTAAATTTTTGGTGTTTCAAATGCACATGAAGTGAAGAAGGGAACATCATATGTATTTTTAGCATTCAAATTTTTGTGCTATAATAAAAAACAACTTAAAAGTTTTAAAAAGTGTCAATTACAGCCGACACAATAGCATCCGTTTGCTCTCTATGAGTGTCAGTTTTAGCGTTAGCGTTTTTTGGCTTTCATGAAAATGTAAGCAACATGCAGCAACGAAATAATTTAGTGCTATACGTATAGAATCTATACAAATTAAGTCGTTGTTGAAGCTAATCCACGAAATAAGTTTTGCCTAGCTATTACTTAAAGATGCTAGCCAGATGTGCTGCGAAATGTCAGAAATCAAAGCAGGTGTAAAATGCGCTAGTTGGCAATGCTGAAGAAGCTACCCATCATTCTTGCAACCATTCGTTTCCATTTTAAGGTTCGCTATCCTTCTGCACGCTATTTGCGGAAAAGCATGGTGCTGCAGGAGACAGCCTCACAACAGACATTGAGTGAAGGCATGAATGGACAGCGCCATGAAATATAGGAAATAATACACAAATTTGCTTACATCAGTATATAGGTTCTTATAACACAACGTGCACTATGCAAATTTGAAGGGTGCTTTAGCTACCACCGGATGGCATTTCCCTCATTTCCGAAACGTAATGGCCTTATGAGCGGCACCAGATTTTGTAGCAGAGCTAGCGCTTCTTTACCTTTGCGCATAAATTGCACACGGAAGGAAGGCAAATAAATAAGGGCGAACCTTGTTAGCTAATCATGAGTCCAATTTTCTGGAAGACCACGGTCACCATAACAACATAAATGCATAATGTGATAAACATTGACCATGTGAGGCTTATCGTCGCAATACAAAATAGAAGCAGCAATCAGGGAAACAGAAGAAAGTTGATGCAAACCAAATTTTTCCTGAAATTGTGAAGCTAAATTTCACTACAAAGCTTCAGTTCCGCGTTAATTTATTTTTTCTCTTCTTTCAAGCCAGCTTTCAGCGGAAGGTAGAGGATATTTGTGGTTTGAAGTGAACATATCATGGTTTAATGGAACATTAAGAACGGTATGAATGAGAAGCTTTTAAGAAATGCATCAATAATGAAGCAAAACAAGCAGCATCGGAATCGATACAACGAATATATGTACTTTGTTATTGCAAAAATAACAATGACGAGAGCTATATCCGAGAGCTGCGAACCAGCACAAGAGTATAAAGAGGGAATAGAACAGAAACGAACGGAGCTTAAAGAAAGAAATAAAGGTTAAGCAATGTTGTGCGGAGCGTAGCACGAAAAAAACAAAACAAAACAAAGTTTTCTGACGCAGAACTTCCCTGGATTTCTTCTGTCTTCCTTAGTAAACAAAAACAAATAATCTGTGACATTAGTGTCATTTATGCGCAGCCTCGCAACACGATTTGCTCATTCACTTCGCCGCAACAGATGTGATCTTCGGATTAAGCAATGCCCTGCGAAGAAACAGAAAACAGATACGTTCACCGCGCCTGTAATTCTTCCTGTACGAAAGACAAAACCGAAGAGTAGTTAAGCACTGCGCAGTAAGATTCATTCATTGATAGTTTTTTTTGTTCTTTGAGAAGAGCGCCGCACTTAATTCCGCTCGCCGTTGGACCAAGACTGGAACTGACGTCCGCCCCAATTAGGCTTAACCGTCATGCCGTGTTTTCCGCTAATCAGCGAGAGCTGCTGTGCACTGAGCCTGGCAGTTTTCCGAAATTAAGCGTCTGCGCGAGTTTCAGGAAAACGTTCCGCCCAGCGCGAGTATTTGGAGAAAAAGTGCCATGTATTTCGATTGTCTGCGTGTATTCTATGTTTTTGATTGGTGATTATAGTGCCATGCAGAGAGCTTTTCTTAGCTTCTTAGCGTAACGCTCACATAATTTCTAAAAAAAATAAAAAAATTTAGTTACGATTGTGTGATGTTGCTGATTGTTTGTTGCTATACTCCTCTAAACAGTTTAACAGGTAAGCAAGGCAGCAGCGGGGACAAGTTGTTGTGCATTTTGATGGAATAAACGCGCTACACTAGGAAAGAGACGACAAAACTAAACAAGGCACACACGGTAAGAGGCACATAGGAGAGGATAGAAAAGGTGCAACGGGTATCTGATTCTCGTAAGCCATAGATTACCCGCCATTTGCGCCACCACAAAACTGATCCACTTTGTGCGAATAGTGGGAAACGAATATAATGATGTCGTTGCTAGAGATTATTGCCGTTCTAGCCCTGCTTTAGTAATGAGTGTAGCTAATAACCAAAACATTTTTTTTCTGTACCTGGTAAAACTTCGTTTGTAATGCCAGAAACTACTGCGTCCTTTTTTTTTGAAAAGCATCCACTTTTATTCGTAATTGCTGCTGCTGCGAGCCGAAAGAATAAATAAACGAAAGAATAAAAAATTGGCGGATAGCACATTTTGATAAATAAGAAAGTATATGAGATCAGTTAATGATGCTGCAGAGTACGCATTGGCGTTAGTGTCCCGCTCAATCGGAGTAGCCGTTGAGGCTGACTCGACCTCCGCTCGCCAAATTACGAGTGGGTGGCTTGTCATCTGAACGGTGCCGGATAATGACTAGGGTTCTCAATATTTCGTGAAAAAGCATATCTGGGTGAATTATTCCAACCATTTGTGGCTCTCAATAGCCATGCAACCGGGCACTGAATTTTCTACTTTACCTGTAATTAATCCTTACCTTGCAATCATGCGTCCTCTCTTTATTGACATCGCACAAACACGGTCAAACCTCGCTATTACGCAACGGTTTGTGAATAAACAATGGATATAGCGAAGAAATGGCTATTCTTTTTGAAAGCTCCGGAAGAAGCCTATATATCTGATATCTCGTTTTTACGCAGTTTTCAACCGAATATTATACAATGACCCCAAAAGTGAACCCCTCTGGACGGTGCGCGCTGAACACGTCGATTTATAACGGCGATCAGCATTTCCGTACGCATTCGACACGAGAAACAAAGTATTGCGCATAACCCGCTTTGTCAAAAAGCGCACAAAACATACGAAAACTTCTTCATCCTCCAGCGGGTCCCACACGGTGCGTTTAAAATTTGGCGCCGGCAAACCAATCGTCGTCGAAACTTCTTCGTCCTTTTACATCCTCACTGCACACGCCCCGCTGCGACCACGCTCTGCCTCTCTGGTGTAGTGCCGTGTGCAGTACAGTGTCTTTTCCGCACGTCGTGTTTGTCCGTTTGGCAGTGCGTTCGCTGAGCTCGGCAGTATCGACGCATCGCTGGTTTCGCAAGGCCAAGATTACTGCCGCCCGTGGAAAACGGAAGCGCAGGACAATTTCCGGGGACGGGAAGGCGCCCGTAATTAAGGGCGTGACTTCGGGCTCCAAGAAATGTCAGGTGTAGCGAAGGGCTTTGAAACGTAGCTCTGAGCAGATTGCGTCTTTGTTGCCGACAGTTGTAGAGAATCACTAACGCCGTCGGACATGGTTTTAAAGCAACTAGAACCAAGCTGAAATGCTTTGGCTTCAAGAAACTCGAGAGGTCTTCTCAAGTGTGTTTTTTTTTGTTAGCCTTTGGTCTGGTGTACCCATTCTCTACAAGACATAGCTATCTTGCAGCGAAGTGTTGTAGCCACCGTGTTTGTGAGTCATGCGAGAAAGCCATTGAAAATGAGTACTCATGCCGAAGTCACCGCAGCGTTCTTTTTTTTTCACAGCAGCCCGTATTGGCTTCAACGGATAAAAAAATAAAGAAAGAGAGCTGAATATGATAAATAGGCCTCTCACCTGTCGTCTATGCCATTATTCCTCCAAGATTCGTTTTCTGGGCGCTGAAGGCACTGCCGACAGAGGAAAAATGGGCGCGCGCCTGCACGTTTAGTAGACTGACATAGTCCGTTTGTGCACCTGTTTTCGCTTGCCTCTGCGGTGTTGTAAGCGCTAGCTAGACTGACGTCGGTACACACGGTGACACATAATTATGTTAGTATGAGGTAGTAGCGGCCAGGGTAACCTACGGCTATAATGAAGGAAGGGTTATAGCAAAGAAATCGCTGTACCTCTCCGACTTTGTTGTAACTAGGCTAAACCATCTTCTTTTTAAACATGACAGGCGTTTAGATTCCATCTTTATAAAACTGAGGTGAACACCACTCGGAAACCACGGCAAAGGTGAGAGCCATCAGGCCGAATATGAAAGCCGAGCATAAAGCCGAAACCATCCGAAGCATTCCAAAATTTGCCATCCGACTGGTGCCATATTTCCAAACGGGATTCGAACGAGAGCAGCGCTGTCAAGAGAGTTTTAGCTTCCCGACGCCTCAGACCACTTCAATCAGCATATAGCACATAGCGCATATGAGCATATAGCATATAGCGTGTTCCAATGAGCATATAACACTTGATAACGACTAGATGCGGCTAGATAACGGCTAGATAACGGCTAGATAACGGCTCATCATCCTTTTAACTGTTTCATTCTGCACATCCACATGCTCGGAGCAGAAAGCACTGCAGCCATTGCAGCGCAAAGATACCGGAAGAATCAGTCCTAGATACTGTATCGCCAACGGCAGCTTAGTGCAGCCGCACGCGAAGGTGAGAAAACGGCCACTGCGGCAGAACTCGTCGCTAAGGCCGAAGAAGAGCGAACGAGATCTGTGGTGCTCACGCATTCGAAAGCGGCGGCTGAGCCAGAGCGCGTTGCTCAGCATGAAAAAGAGAGTGTGGTTCAACGCCATGGCACATACACCGCCGAAATCGGATGCCTACATCTGAGAGCCATCCTGGAATGAGCTACGCTTTTGCTTGAATGCATTCCATGATTGCACATATGTCGAAGACGAAATATACTACGATTCTTTTTTTCACCTTTCTTGCCATTGTATAAACTATTACATGTTCGTTATATATTTATTTTATAATGTTCCTCTTTTATTTCTACGCTTTACGACTCTTGTAGAGCATCCAGTGTTTGGGTCTCGTTAGGCCTAACATATCTTTTGACATAACAGTTAAAGAGGATGAAGAGAACGATCCAGCCATTATCAAGTGCCATTCGCCCCTCAATTCAGAGACCTTGTTTTTTGAATACAGCAACACCAAGACAAACTATGAGCAGTTTAACTTTGGATCCCATGGTAGTATGTAAGTACACTTAGCCTCTACCGAGTAACAAAAATGAATTTTTGTTCTAGATGAAAAAAAAAGGAAATTCCCAAGAACCTCATTAGCGCAGAGGAAAAATACCAAGAATCAAAATAAAAAAACGTCTCAATCCTAATTCCGGTGCGATCTTTCGTTTATTACAATCAGAAGTTCCGTTCCGTGTTGCGCCTTCCTGTACGAAATGAAGGTAAAGTCTAAGGCTGACAAACAGAATTCTAAAAGAAACGGCTGTTTTTTTTTTTACCAACCGCCAACATTTTAATTTACATCACACACCTACTTTTATATTATTATTATAAGAAAAAGTTTCTGGCCCTCGAGAAAATACAAACTAGTTTCCGTTGTATTTACACATCTTTCTCTCTCAATGTATATAAATCCTTAGGTGTTAAATGTGTCACTGCGGATGGAACTTGAGAAGCTTTATGTCCATTTTAAATTTATTACTTTCAACTCAGAAGTCAGGCTATAAATGAGAGTCGCAGTAGGTAAACAAATACAGCCTCAATAAGCCATGCAAAATATTGGTTATTTTGTCTCTACGTCCCACTTGTTTTCGTAGAACATAAAAAAAGGGCGCGATTTTTCGACGTAAACATGTCACCAAGGTCGTTTATGGTTTTCTAATGAGGGGTGTTCTCAAGCGATGATTTTCTTCACGTAATTAGTTTCAATTGTTAAACATGGCATGGGTCGCGGCTGCCAGCTATATAGCTCAATAAAACTGTGGCCTGCCGCGGTGGCTCAGTGGTTACGGCGCTCGGCTGCTGTCCCGAAAGACGCGGGTTTGATCCCGGCCGCGGCGGCTGAATTTCGATGAAGGCGAATTCTAGAAGCGAAATTCTGTGCGATGTCAGTGCACATTAAAGAACCCCAGGTGGTCGAAATTTCCGGAGCCCTTTACTACGGCGTCCCTCATAGCCTGAGTCGCTTTGGGGCGTTAAACCCCAATATATATATATACACCCGGCGTCCCAGCTAAATGTAACCAACCTTTTAAAAAAGACGAAGTGTCCTAGTCCAATGAAACCAATTAAAGGTTGTTCAGAGTCGCATGGCCTACTCTCGAGTATTTTTGTCATTCTTCAAAGTTAATTAATTAGTTAAGCCTAATTAGCTAACTGTTTAATTATTGACTTCAGGAATAAAGTGTCAATGAAAATGTTTTAGATCGGCTCGAAAAACCGCTAGTAGTGCTGTTTGCATCACGGTACGATTCATGTAGCTTCAATTATCGGCCTTAAAAGAAAGTTATCACGTGACCAGCTGCTCGCTCGCATCTCTGCCCCAATGTGCACCCAAAGTCTCAACGAGGAGAGGACTTCAGAAAAATAGGATTTTATTCTCTGAGGTGCTTCTTGGGACGTTGAAGTGGCACGGTTGTCACGTGGAAGCTTTTTTCTATTGTTCGAATTACGGTTAAAGGCCGGTAAAAAAACTACTTTACGTAAATAGCACGTTGCTGCAAATGTTTCAGTCAGCTGTTTTTCAAAGCGATCTACAACTTTTCCATTGACAATTTGTTCATCAAGACAATAATTAAAAATTAGCTAATTAAGCTTCACTAATTACTTAACCTTGAAACACGAAAAAATACTGCAGACGCGACTCTAGAGAACCCTCAGTTGGTTTCAGACGGCTAGGGCATCCCGTGTTTTTAAAAAGCTTGTTTACATTTAGCTGGGACACCTTATATATATATACTTGCAGATAGACACGCCTCAACTTTAATGCAGAAAGGTGTTGTGAACTGGCGTGCAAGGGACGTGATATGAATATCCTTCTTGTCATAATTCCTACAGAATCAAACTGGGGTCCACAAAATATCATGCACAGTGAAAAATCAGAGAAAATTGCTTTTCATATGACGAATTCAGATAGGCAATATATTATTTTTGCATATTTTACGACTGCGTCACTGTCTGAAATGCTCTCTAAGAGAAGACTCTACGTGCCGTACCTGTTACTCTCCAACTCACGCATATTACTTATTCAGTTGGGGCAACGAAGAACGACATTTTGAAGCAGGGCACCCTTGACACGAGTCGTCCTTCGGTTTATGTGGAGAACGCGGCGGCGAGCTCATCCCCAGTTTTATTGTCTCGCGTGTGAGGCGCCCATTCCGTTTGCGAAGTTTGCGCGGCCCACACGACACCGATGACATTTTCGGTCGTGGCGCAAACCCCGTGCGTGACCCTATCTTTTCCCTGATCATTTCAGCGGAGCCGTCGCAGTAGTTGTTTGCCGTCGCACTGACGGGTTCCATTCCGAAGGTTTCATGTTGCGTACCCCTGAGCTTCGGGAAAGCGAGGCTCGGAAGTCGGTAGCTTCAAAGCAAGGTGTTGTCAAAGCAGATACGAAAACAGTTATCGAAAACTACCGCAAATGCCCTGTTCAGAACTTCAAGGTTCACCACATGCTTATCCTATGTCACGTAGAACAACAACAATAAACTGCTGCTTATTAGATGCTATATAAAATGAAACCTCGCTATAACGATACCGTTTAAAACGATATATTGCCTCGTTTATGCGAATCGATATTTTCTTTCAAAGGGATATAACGTACCACAAGTGGATTCTATTGGCTTTTCGCGTTGAGTATGTCAGTTAGTAAAGGTGCGCCAAAATTCCGGAACCATTCAATGCGGCGCATTGAGTTTACCACGCATAACGGGCTCGGCAAAACACCATGCGAAACGCGCGAGAAACTTTTTTGCCCTGAAGCCGGAGCATTTATCTGTACGATTCGTCGTAGGTTGACGAAGGTACATCCATCTTCACAAAAGTAATGTAGGCGGCCCGCTGAAAGATGTCGCACAGTGTTGTGCTTAGGGCCTGCTGAGTCTCGACGCAGTTGCTAAAGTCGCTGGGAGGTTCGCATTCTCCAACCTCCTCGATGCCTGCTGTGAGTGCGCTGTGCTTCTTGGGTGCCGTGTGCATTTTAGTTTCGGTTCTCCGCTGAATAGTAGGCTGGTTTTAACATCTGTCAGTGTTTGGTGTCCTTGACGCTATCGATACAACACTGGCTGCACAAGTTGATGACTAGCGTCAGAAGCAGGAAACGAAAGCGCAAGCCGACTTATGTTTGATCAAAGCGGTTGCTTAGAGTACAAAGAGTCAGGTAGCCATGGACTTTGACATAGCTCCGAGCACACTGCCTAAAATCTTCAGCAAAAAAAAGCACGCATTAAAGCCGTCATCCGTGGTGTGAGTGGTGCAAGAAAGTTGCTTAGGTCATTTTCCTCCAAAGAAGTTCAGAGCTTTTATGAAGTTAACAAATTGGGTAGACCCTCGGTCTGGCGTACCAATTCTCCACTGGACACTGCTGTAATGCGGCGAAGTAGCATAGCCAAAGGGCTTCTTGGTTATCCGGGGAAGCAAGCCAAATAGGACTTTACGAACGAATCCCTTCCGCGCGCCCTCTTTCAAAGCAGCTCATATCGTTTCGTTTCAAAGCAGCAGCCCTTCACACCCGCCTCCCCCCCTCCCTCTATTTTGGGCCATTTTCACTCCCATGTGTACACCCGGTCCTAGCCCATTTAGACCACGTGACCAAGGGTGTCACACACGGGACAATGACCACTTCAAGGCTGACTACGTACGAGTGTCCCTCATGGCTCCACGAGGGAAATTTTTCCCACATGGGGGAAACAGGTTAGCGCAGGTGGTTTCACTTGAGAGGTTCTGCGACGCCTTAACACTTGGGAAAGAACCGCATGCAGCCGTCCTTCCAAGAAGGTAAAAAGTTGCAATATTCTTTTTACTCTAATGCGAGTGACTCTATCGTTGTCTCAGCTTCCAAGATCGCGGTTAACTGAAGCGGCTTAATGACACTTACCTGGTGGTGACTGTGTGATCCTCAGCTGTTAACGACTCGCGGCGCGACTCTGGATTACACACTCGGCGGGGACTTGGCTCGTTCCGAGCGGCTGAGCACCAGCAACTCGTGTCTTGCTGCAACTCGGGTCCGTCTACACAGGCGAGGCAGAGTGACACAGGAGTTCGTTGAAGGAAGCGCTCTGCCATGACAGGGAGCTTAACTCTCATTCGAGAGAAGCACGACACTGTCACGCATCGTAGCAACAGCTCTGCTATCGATTGCTTCAGTTAAAACTCTCGAACGCAATACAAAGCCCCGTATGGGGCAGGTTGGTAACTGTGACTTCACGGTGGCCCGTTTCCGTCAGCTCTGAACAAACAAGCAAATTTCAAGGCTTTTTCTGAACGTGGAAAGCACGTTCAGCTTGCTTGCTGCTCTTGCACGACTAAGTGGGAAAGCAGCAGCCGCTACCAGTGCTTTATGAGCTGCCTATAATGTAATGCCCCCTTGGATTTCCGCGTACTTCGTTGCAAGTGTGGAAAAAAAAAACAGTGACGTTGCTACACACTATAATTTCAGTCACTGCACTTTTAAGTCTTATCTTCAAGCCTTCTGCTATTCCAATTTTAACTATTCGCGTACCAACAGTAATTATAATCGTCATTATTGGGTAGCATATATAAGACTGCAAAAAGTGCGGACAGAGTAGTGTCTGTTTCAATTTTTCCCCGCAAAATGCGCATTTCGAATGAATATATTATGAAAGGGCTCTTCTCAGTCTGCAGCGAACTTTATCATCTGGAAAGCATAGCACAGTCATTTGGGCTAGATAGTAAGACACGACTGATATGAAGTACCACTCACGGAATGTGTAACAGAACAATAACATTGGGAAATCACCGCATGCAGTGCGTGGTTCTTCTTGGTTCGCAGCCCTCTCCGAGCTGCCCCTCGCATCAAACGTGCTTTACTAGCAACCCCAATAAGTAGCACTTTTGAACCATACGTGGATCTTTCTGTAAGAAAGGAAACCTAGCCGGCACGGGTGAACTGATCCTGCGAGGCAGTGAGATACACAAGTCATCCCAGTTAGAATTCGTCAAGAGTAAAAAAACAAAAAAATGTGTACAAACTTTTGCGCCTGCCATGGCGGATTTGTATCGGTGGGAACAATTGGAGAGGTTGAATTCTGTCATATGTTAATAAACACATGTTGGCCGAAAATAATTCAGTATCCTCCAATATGGCGTGCAACACCGACTGCAATAAATATTGCAAAAGCTCTAGTGTATCACTTTTTAAGGTACTTCACGATTGTTCTGTCAGTATGTTGTGACACGCAATCTTTATAGTTTTCGTACATTCTCTATACCCACAATTAATTAATTAACTTAATTATTGACTTAATTAATTAATTAATTAATTCGCGCCCCTCATAGCCTGAGTTGCTTTGGGACGTTAAGCCCCAGTAAACCATTCATTCATTCATTCATTCATTCATTCATTCATTCATTCATTCATTCATTCATTCATTCATTCATTCATTCATTCATTCATTCATTCATTCATTCGCCTGTAAACTTAATAGGCTGTAAGTTGCGCTTGTGCACGAGACGAGAGGAGCTTCTTCCTTTCTGTGTGCTAAATAACCGCCTTTTGCCCAGTACGGCAAAACTCGGAAAGCTTGCGTAAGTGCAATGGGCCACGTCAGCGTTAAAAAACGAGTAGGTGGGTGTCCAGTAGAGCGCGATGTCATCTTGGTCTCTCAACTCGTCTTAGTGGGCGAAGCACTCACGAAAAACACCACAGCGCAAACTACCAACTTTGCGGTTTTCTGAGTCGAATTGGCCTCCATTCTTTCTTCTCTCTCCTATAGCCTACATCCCCCTTTCTAAACATAAGCCTTATGGTACACTTGTCGAATAATATAAAAAAAAAAAACGGGTCGTGTCCTTGCTTCTCTGCTGTGCTCTTCCCAGCGTCGTATATTGTTCAACTCGAACCAAGTAACCTAAACACTAACCCTACAGAGAAAGCTACAGGCACGTAAACAACACCAGGCTGTCGCTGTTGTATATTAAGGGCTACGCGACATCTCAGCGTTGTCGCACGACCAGTGGCGCGTCGAAATTTATGTGTATGGAACGCGGAAAGGACGGCCGACATGATCCGCGCGTTGTACCCGTTGAAGCGCTTGCCTAAGGAGGAACACTGTTTGAAGGCAACGCCCATTAGGTTGCAAAGCACGTATGGCGGTGATGGCACAGAAAATGGGTGTGACGCAAAGAAAGCGAAAGATAGAAAATGAACTAGCGGCTTCCAAAAGGGCGCGCGTTGTATGGGCAGCGCCGCCAGTACACAGGCTAGTTCCGCAAACGCGTCGGCCACTGTGCGCTCGTGTAATCACACACGCGGTGAAATGGGGCGAGAATCTCTCGCGCCGTTGTTCGCCATCGTCTTTCAGCGCCTAAGAAACACTCGCCTTAGCTGGCCGCGGCTCACGAATCCAAATATATTACTTGGCACCTATGGGCACTGCAATACAAAGCTTGTATTTGCTTTTAGAACATTTAATACGTGATATTTTCTGCGCAGCAAATTGGAAGATAGTGATCAATTAGCTAAAGACATTTCAAGGTTGGCTGAAGATAAAATCTAGCCTTCCTCAGGAAGCAATGCGAAATATTCGAAGACGCTCACAATTTTAGAAACAACATTATGAGCGCTCACAGACGCTGCGAAAAATTAATGATTCTGTTCGCATAAACGACAGGGCAGCTGGTGAGGCGTAGCAGTAGTTAAGTGATTTTTTTTATGTGTTAGAACAGAGTCATAGCAAAGAAAATGACGAAGGAAGAAATAGTAGACATGGGTGCTTCGTCTGTAAGCGTCATTTTCTTGGGCAATGCTTTTATATGACTTTACAACAAGAACGCATAATGAGCACAGCAGTGAATAAGCAATGAGGAAACACTGCTGATAAATTAAAAAAAAAACAATGTTGAACTACGGCAATAAAAACTGCTCACATATCAGGTCCATAATGATGAACTACAGCAATGAAAATTGCTCAATATCAGGTCTAAAATGTTGTGACTGCAATGCGAACTGGGCAAGATGGCAGGTTATATATTAATTCATTTTTTAAAGCCACTACAGAAGTAATGAAAGGACAGCAGGCGAAACAGGAAAGGAAGGAAAGGCTCTGGCTTACAACTGAGAATTTGCTGATATACCTGTCGAAACTGAAACATTCCTTGCATGATAATCACACTTTGAGTATTTCTTGGGCGCAAAGATATCAGTGCGGTATGCTGATCTAGATTTTGAGGCTTCAAACTACATCGGCGGCCGCAAGTACGAGCCAATTTTGAACCATAGAAAGCGCAGACGGTGCAAACCTTCCGTTTGAACAGCCCATAAAAGCCCAAAAATGCCAAAGGAAACCTTTCTGCTGTAAGAGCTTTTATTGCGAGCTGTAATACAGGGTCTCAGCTGAAAAAACGGGCGGTTCTCATGGGTCGCTTCAGGGCGCAATTAAATTGTGTTACCGCTGATAGTACCTTCCTACTGGTATCGATGAAGGAGTAGGTAGCTCTTTGACACATACCTGCACAGCCAGGCCCAGGCGGAGCACAGGAAGGTGGCTGCTTGAGCAAAAGCTGCAGCTGTGATAAGGAGGGTGGTGCGACCGACGGGCCCAGTTTCCACTGTGCAAAAATTAAGATGACGTGATAATGATATCGCAGACTGCTGATACGAAGAGGACACATACGTGTTTCACTTACCATCGCGGCCTTTTGAAACTCGAACACAATGACCCAACCATTTTTAGGTACAAATAAAAGCCGATATAGATCGCTTAAACCACTCTAGTAATGTCCCAATGGCAACTATTACTGAAAATGGAATTCTCATACGCTATAAAGGTACAAAAAATGAAATACTGGTATTGGCAACTGAAGCCATTTTTCAAGCAAACTGCAATAAAATATTGTATCCTTTTAATTTACTTTTATTTGAGTATACAGCACAATAAAGTCCACTTAAAGTCAGGGATATCACGCAGCCCCTAATGCATTCCACTTCGTCATTAGTCTCATGGACCTTAGGAACATAAACACTTGAGTGCAGTGGGGTCGTGCGGGGACCCTGGGGCGTGCCCCGAATTCCTTGTACAATAAAGTTTCTCTCTCTCTCTCTCTCTCTCTCTCTCGAGTTTGAATCTACTGGCGGAGAGGAAATAGTGCAATTTTAACTCCAGAGTTCACAAAAATTAGCATACTTCTTTTGCTGCCGAACGAATGGAAGCAAAGGCAACGAAATTTAAGCTGGCAAATTTTACTAACAGCGAAATTTTGACGGAGTTGTGAGCAGTACTGCAAACATGTTGTATTTTAGCGCTGAACATCGCTTCTTTGAACATGCATCAAATATCCTTACAGGAAGCTTAAAGACACGCATGGTTATCCCTTTTAAGAACTGCAGTTATGGAACTTTCGAAATTAAAGTTGACTCTGCCCAGCATGTGTTTTATTTTTTTTTTTATTAAAACAATGCAACTTTTCATTCGGATTTCAAAAGGTGCCAGTGATGCCTTGAATTGAGGTTTTCTATGCAGTGAAAGGAGTTCTGGAGATTAGCCCTGCTTAACATATTTCGCAAGAGTTCATAACGCCGGAAGCTTAGAGCTTACGAGGTGACAAAAATCGTTTCAGGAAACGTGATAACGTGGCAACGCCATGATATCACACATAACACCGTGCACGTATGACACCCATGTTTTCCGCGTACATAATCTCACGCCCACTAGTAGCAACCACGGCTGGCTTCTAAGGCATGCGAGGTATGTGAGATGTTAGGTACGCTCTGCGAGCTTCTAGCTCTGCGAGTTATGCGAAACATTTCTCAAAGGAAGTCGCAGAAAAGCCAAAAGAAACCCTGATGCTGATATTTTTATAAAACACCTCTGTTCGGAACACTTTTATCGCACATTACGAAAAAAGAAAAAAACTGACAGGGTGCTCACAGCTGTGCGACGCGATATTCAGCGACAGCTGTTTGTGGCGCTGACGTCACGCGAACTCTGTCAGACTGCGTGACTTTGCTAAGCTGCCATTCGTGGCATCACTGATTCAAGACCACCCAGCGCGCTGGGTCAGCATGGCATGCTGGCCGGTCAGAGTGGCGCGGTGTTACGCTGACGGCGCCGGTGCCGACGCCAACTTCAGCGCTACAGAACCGGGACATGTGCTATGAACATCTGTCGCCTTCGGCCCTGGCAAACAGTCTCTATCTCGTGCCCCTCTTGAAAAATGCCCGTGTGCTGTGAGATATAACGACATGTTGCAGAAACACAGGTGAACCAAATTAATCTGAAAACCTCAACAATGGCGTCCCTCAAAACCAACAATGTGTCACTTCGGGACTTTAGACCCGGCATATCACATACAACCTAAATGCTAAATTTTCTGAGCCACCTTGTTGAAGTGGCTCTCCGAGCGATTCGTAGCATTCCGGCTCATGTATTAACGTTCGAAGTCCAGGTCAAGGTTCGTTTGCTTATTTCGCTCGCAAAGGCAATCTCCGTAATGGATTATATTATTTCTTCGAATGAAGTTTTTTCTATGGCTGGCCTGGTGACGCACGGGCCAACCAAGTTTTTGCGGGAGTACAATCACCAAAGGCTTCTGAATGCACACTCGAGTGTGCAGTTTTATTTATCTTCATTTTATAAAGGTAGGTAAACCTGTATAAATTAACCGCTTTAATTTGTTCATTGCATCGGAGCATGTGCACAGTTCCTCAGACTTCTACACCACCTCTCTGGTACGTGTCAAAACATTCCAAATGAAAAAAGGTATTAGGAAATAATAATAAAACTAAGTTGCAGCCCTGCACATGCCACCGCTAGCGGTCGTTCCGAACACCCCTGTGGTTGTGAGGACAGTGTGAGATTGCGTTAGGGTAGAGTTCATAGCGGTTACCTTGGAGGATAAAATCCGCCAGTGCCAGCGATTGACGTTGGTCGGTAAAAATGCATTCCCAGCGGCCGCTGTCGGCTTCAGTGACTCCGGGCAAGTAAAGTGCATGCATCTGAAAAATGAAATATTTAGGCGACCTTTATTTCTCTTACGCACTTATAACTACAACGCAACGCAGTGATCTTGCAGGCTCATTAGAAAATGTTGCGGGACTAGTTTATTGCACAGTGAAAGGCTACTAACACACTTTTATTAGGTCTACGAGGCAACGGTGACTTCCACTGATTAACTTATCTCCGCTCAAGTACAGAACTCGCGTCGACAGCCTTAGACCTGTAGCCCTCGTTGCTGAACCAATTTGATGTTCTCACTATAACGTCTCTACTACTGCGCCAGAGCAGCATATAACTACTTTGTTCGTTTTTAGAATAAACAGTGTCTACATCGCTTATAGTCGGCCGTCGAAATCCGGTCAAATAAATGAAGAAAATTATCCTCTGGCGCGAAAGATAGGATTACTGTTTGCAAGTTTGTTGAGTTGGAAAACAATGAATCGGAAAAACGTTGAACCGCATATAAACTCTTCCATAGAGGGTTCGACAAAAATTCGTCTGGTCAAGCACAGAAGTGAAAACGTTTCACAGTCACTGACGAAGTAAGACATTAATAAAACTTGCGTTGGGCCTAGTTGGTACATGATGTTGTGAAAGTGTAGGTTGCGCAACCACGGGACAAACCACGAAGAAAGACAGAGACACACACAAGACACACACATGTTTTCCCCCTCTGTAATGCCCTCTGGGCCAAAAGGGTAACTTGAAATAAATAAATAAATAAATAAATAAATAAATAAATAAATAAATAAATAAATAAATAAATAAATAAATAAATAAATAAATAAATAAATAAATAAATAAATAAATAAATAAATAAATAAATAAATAAATAAATAAATAAATAAATAAATAAATAAATAAACCTCTTCATTGTTTGACTTGGTGAGTGACTGTAAATAATTTTCATACAAACTCTTTGCGACATGAAACCACGTCTAAAAGGACGTCCTCAACAGATGCAATCCACCCGCATACTAGACGTGCAGCTCCAAGAGTTTAATATAGTAAGCGCCTAAGTCGCACAAGTCGTGATTCACGTACTGAAGGAATACGTGTACGCATGTGACACTCACAGTGGTGAAAAAAAAAAAAAAAGCAAGAAGTACACGGGGAGGGTGAAATCGGGAATGATGGCCATACTCCATGCACAAAGTGTGCAGATCACCGGAGCTGTCACATGTTGTAGCTGTTTTGCAGGTTAGTCGTTGGCACGCACTCGTTCAACCCAGCTCACTAAAGATAACTTCCGCTCCCTCACAGAGCTAGTCAATTGCATTACCCATGATATCACCGCCACCAAACGCGACATAATGCAATGGTGTTATGTCGTGTTTTGCATTATTCCGCGTTATTATTATGCATTATTCGCGTTTTGGCAAAAAATAGCGACAACAGTGCTAGCAAAAGAAGCAAACATCAAGCCTACGCTGTAGATGTTCTCTTGTCGCGCAGGGTAGCTTTTTTGCAATGCATTATTGTATTACGGTAAACACAATTCTAAAACGCGCAGGAACCGTTCAGCGCATCGAAGACTTCTCCACACGGCCACCTCGGCGGCGCTGCGATTATTGAAAGAAGGGTTACCCAAGTCTATGAATAGTATGAGCACGTGATTAATCGAATACACAACTTTTTCATGCCGGCTAGCTCTTTGGATTGCTGAGCAGGTTGCAAGACTGCTATGCGGATAGACTATGACACCGTACACAGAGCAGAGTGCATATTCAGTGACCTTACGGATTAAGCAATAGTAACAGTAGTAGTAGCAGTAGTAGCTCAGGTAGCAAACAGGCACACAGTCCGAACGCCGTTATTGCCTCGAAGCCACTCATTCAATTGAATTTAAGAATTTGTTACGCGTTGTGCGGAGCACTGGTTGGCGGAGTGAACACAGACAGACTTTGCGGAATGATTTCGAAACTGGCAGCTCACTCGACCGGCCCTGCGAGCGCTGCTGTGAAGACTGCCGTTCAGGCGCCACTCGAAGCGTCCCGCGCTCAGCTGCTGAGCAGCGGATGGCGGAGGAGGCCGACAGCGAAGTGTGACGCAGGATCCTGGCTCTACAACAATCGGCGGCGCGGCCACTGGGGCAGCGTATGAATAAAGAGCGCGTTGAGCAAAGCACAGCAACTAAGAAAATGCTAATAGAACCGTGAAATGCCGTAGAAAGTACACGCTTGGTAGACACACGCTTCGTTAGTATGAAATAATAAAATCGCGTATATGTTCGAAACCGCATATACAGGGAGATTTTATTAAACATTTGCAGCTTTATACCAAGCTAACACTTATGGCGACCTGGACACTGCTTTCAATATGCGTGTGTTACGTTGCGCCGGCACAAGACCACGAAATAGCGGTCACAGTATCGGGACTTGTTAATCAAAATTTATTAATTATATTTGTTATTCTATGCACCACGTGACAGCAACAGTACTGAACACTGTATTGATTCGCCGCTAATCAGTTTGCACAACTTACCAAAGTGCAATAGTGCTTGTCATATTTTTGAATCAATTCCCTGCATTTCCTTAGCGCGCGCCCGGTTCCTCTGCAGGTCTATCACAACCTAGCTTCGGAATGAGGTGCGGAAAAGCAGTGAATTGATTGATGAATATCATAATACCACTTGTACTTTGGCATGTTCTATGAATTAGATTAGCCTTGAATCAATTCAGTCTTCAAGACTGCAATTGCGACATGCAGCATAAAGGTAATAATTGAAACGATGATTAACAGCCACGTAACCGTCACTGCTGTCTCGTTACCTTGTGTCCATCGAGCGTAGCATACACTCTGTGAATGCACGTGACTATTAGTAATGTTTTTTATAAAGCTCTATATATTTGAGAAAACTCACCGTGCATATAAAAGGAAGCGCAAAATAGATTTCTGATTAGCAACAATATTAAGAACAACAAGCGAAAGGCAAGTCTCACAGTAGAATACAACTTCGGGCTAGTACAAACAGCAGAAGCTAGATCTCCTTACTGAATAACTGAGACGTATCAATTTTATTTAATAAGGTAATTGATTTCTAATGTCAAGCACATAAATTTCTCTTAAAATTTATCAGAATAATTTTTCATCTGAAAGGAAGGAAGCTGTTGTAACAACGACCACAGATTCATGTCCCTAGTGGCTATGGGATCGTGGTCAGTTTGACAAGGTTATTCAACAACGGCTCAACTCACGCTTAAAACCCGCGAAATCGCTTTTTCAGAGACTGCCACCTCTAACGTTATGTGGTTCAACTTTTAGAGGAAGAATCCAGATTGCTTTCATTTCGTTCGGGGCTGCATTGATGCCTTAACAAGCTGACATTGGTGCATGGTTGCTGGCAACGCACCAACATAGCCAGAACTTTTCATCATGTTGACAGAAAGAGGCCAGAGTTATCTTTGTCGCTTTCGATAGAGAACGCACGTCTCAGGTAGTTTCTAGCTGCCCGCTATATTTACACCCGTGCTGTTATGCTGTTATTTGCTGAACATCATCTTGCGACAGTCACAAGTCTTTAGGTTTGATTTGGTCTACATAAATGGCAAATATAATAAACCAAAGTCATAGCTCAGTAATGATTCATGTATCCAAGCAGTGTTAAGGTTTATACTTCGAAATTCGTTACATCCGATACAGCGATGTAGCTCTCAAGAGGTCGCCGCGAAGATTATTGGAATGCTTGCCAACACTGTAAACTAAGGCATCGAAGGGAACTACGGGCGACCCCGGCGTCCCATATAAACATCACGCTTTCCCAATTTCCCTGCAGATTCCCAAGCAATAATACCCTTTAAGGGGCCACTTGACCATTGTGTCCTGCACGCTAAGCACAAAAAAAAACATTGCCACAAAAATTGAAAAAACAAAACAAAAACAAACTTTCCGACATTTCCGACAAAAAATTCGGAAGGTGACATATAAGCTGGCTTCTAGTGCATTTTATTTCAAGCCTTACATTTAAAAAGAAGTTCTCGGCTATTCAGTCTGTTTATTATCACAGTATGACTACGTGAGACTCATCTGAAAGAACCACCAGCGCCGTGGTAAGAGAATCAAAAACGCTCTTGAGCACCTACTGAGCACCTACGTCCTGTCTCGTCTTCCTTCGTCCCTGTCTTTTTCAGCCGCTGGAATGCCTCACAGTTGTACTAGGAACCAACTAGCCCAGCTTTCTACGCTTAATGGCAGTGTACTGAGCAGGTGGAAATGTGGGCATAACCATCACAGCCACTACGTTTCGGTTAAAGGGCAGTGTGGCATGTGGGGTGAGGAAATGTGGCATATCAACCGCGGCCACTACTTCGCCCGGGTAAAGGCAAAAGGTCTGGGGATTTACTCTTTCGCCGCTCAGAAATTCAGTGGCCTGCAGCGCGTGGGCGTGGGCGCCATTGTGCCTCACCGGTGAGTGAAACGAGCGCGATTGGTGGCAGTGGACGGCGACCGGCCTCCATCCAGCAGGCGTACTGGCCGCCATCGCCAGACCGCAGGTCGATCAGCTCTGCGTTAAAGCCCCAAAAAAAATGTCAATCTGCGGTATATAGGTAGTGTTCAATAGGCTTCTAGCGTCTTGAATGCGGTCTAGCGCTGCGGTCTCGAAAAAGTTTTCCAGGGTGAAGTAGTACGTTAGCACAACGTGACGTGCTTACCACATTCCACAGAACTGACGCCTGCCACTGCCTCAAAGGATTGTTTCCGGGGCTGGTTCAAAATCATTAAACGGCCTCAAATGACAGAAGTGTAAGACGTTAGGTAAACCCATCAGGTGGAGCTCGTGTGACATCTGGCGTACTAAGCGGACAGCGAATACGTTCAATGGCAATGAAATACTACAGTATAGACACGAATTAAACTACCTGGGAGTAAAACGAGAGTAAGTTCAGCTCTACCGTACTCCTTTTGAGAGGCAGGATATGCGAACCAAGTTCGAGGGTAGATTTTTATCATTAAATACACGGAATGTTTATTCCCGGAAACGAAATCATGTTCCCACCGAAAGCATAGCGTCTTCATCCAGTTAGATATTGAAGGATGCTTATAAATGCCTCCTTATTATCTAACTATAATATCCTAAATTCCTATCTTCAATATTTTAAGATCGAAACTCACCCGAGAGCTTGGGCAGCGTACCCTGCCCCTAAAGAAAGTGCGCTAGAGGATAGATTACTCCCTCTTTACTCCCATATAGGCTAAATCGCGTTTACAGTGTACCGTCATCAATATTTAAATAAACTGGAGTATTGATCACTTCCTCTTTTTTTGCAAGCAAATTTGTATTGAAGAGTATAAAAGAAAGTACAACCAGGAACAAGGGCCCCCAGACTAAATAGGAGCTCGGCCATAAAACGAAAAATAGACTGAAGAGAAGAACCTTAAGTTAACAAGTGATCTCGTCAGAGAACGTCGCCCGGAGCGCCACCGATCAGTCAAATAAGGACGTGTCTATGTAAGCAAGGTCTCAGTGACGGCAGCGTGGGCCAAATTTGGCAGCAAGGGAGATGCACGTGGGTAAAGGTCTTGTCTAGCAGAAGCCTCAGAGAGGTTTACTTAGGAAGGAATGACGCCATGTTTGCTTTTATCTCGTGTTTTTCCTCCCTCCTGTGAAGAAGTGAGGCAGGCCTCTGTCTTTAACGGAGATACGTGTATTTGGAGTAAAAGCGTACTTTAGCTGCCCATAAACCCACCACTGGAACGAACGGGCTGCGTTCACTCACCAAGGCGTCCCCCTGTGAACAGCTGCCGGCGCTGGTCGAGGGCAAGCGGTCGGCCCTCGTGTTCCCAGCGCAGGGAGGCGTCGGGGTAACGGCTCCGTAACCGAGCCGCGTCGGTGCAAAGTAAGGTCGCGTTGCCGCCAGCTTCCCTGCGCAAGGCTGCCCACACAGCGGCCTAAATGCGTGCGCGGCTGCGCCACATCAGAAACTGGACGCTTCCGCGGCTCTTAAACTGAACGTTTAACGGCCTCGCGCGCAAAAACTTTCTTTTTTTCGCATAAAAACGGCTCCGGTTAAACGAAACGAAAACACATAGACACAGCGCTCGTCGAAAGTGTTGCACGCATTCGCTCTTTTCGCATTCGCCGTTTAATGTCACACGGTACAGTGGGCAGCGCGGTGTTTTTACTATTAAGGCGATGGCGCTACGATCCTGCTCTCAACGTAGTACTTGTCAAGGGCTCTGCTTTTACAGCACTGTATACGTACTGCATACCAAGGCGGCCTCGTTCGCGCACGCTTTTCGGGGCGAAATTGTTAGGCCATAAACAGTGTCCTAAATATAGCTCACACGCTTTTGCCCCGCCGTTTTTCTTTTTTTTTTCGGTGAAGAGTTCGAAGCAAGCCGCTTTTCATTCCTAGTCCGCTTAGCTAGCGAGAAAAGTGCGCTGAAATGAACTAGCCTGAAATAAAACAGTGCTTTCCTAATGAACCGGATTTTCGAAGTGTGCGCAAACTTCAAATTCTTCCTGTATACGACCCCTTATAAAGTCAGGCGTGCTAGTGTAGTTATATTCGGATCGCCCGAAGGCTCCGTGAAAGCTCATGCGTCGCATAGCCATTCGATTCGGGAAATGCTCTTGACAGCGAGGGGAAGAGAGGCTCTTTCGCGGGGACGCAACTCCTTAACTCCACCCCTTGTCCCTCTCTCCCCTCATTCCACGCTGCCCGGAATACGTGACACGCTTGAGCACGTGACCCGATTATCCATCATGCCTTGATCGCCAAGGGCACGTCGCACCACAGCCCTACCACACAGTGCACCCCGCGGACAATCAGGCAACGCAAACTCGGCTGGTTCTGACGTCGAGTACCATCAGTCATTAAAGATTGCCACGGCTCATTGAGCTCTTTCTGTCTGCTTGTTTTTGTTGAATGCCTCATATCCTCGGTTCGAAACAAAAGGCGTAGTGGCACTTGCTAACGAAAACAAAAAAATGATGCCTTCCTGACTTTCTGTGACCTCAGCACTCGACCGTACCAGAAATCTGGATGCGAAGGCAGTTTCTAATGCGTTTTGGGGATCTACGCTTCAATCTGCCCGAAAAAAACGAAGCAACCAAAAATGTTCCTGAATTTTATTTTTGTATTCTAGTTTCGGCGCTCTTATTATACGGGATGAGCTGACCTAAAAAACAGCATATTTATGAAGCAGTAGAGCAGAGACGTGTCACTCCTGCCAACATATCTACCGTAACTTGAATTAGGACTTCAATCTATTTCTAACACGCTACTCAGCCTGCTCCACTGTGCGCTAATGAGGAAAGATTGAGTGAGTTACTGAAAAATCAGTGCGATGACGGTGACGCTATCACCTCTGTTCCCACGGTAGGCGGTCAGGCCAACGACGGATTCAGCTCACCTTGAAAGTGCGAGGCGACACCTGGGGGTGAAAAGTGGCAGCTCAGATGGGATAAACATTGGATCAAAAGGAAAGGTACGTTGCGTATTACATTTCAAAAACTGGTAAGGTGTATTTAAATTAAGCTTGCGAACAGCACACACTGAATCCATTGGTGGAACGCTAGAATTATTTTTCGACTGTTGCGGCAAGAATAATCTCAGGCAGGAATCGGTGCATGCTTCTAACCCAGAGCTTAGCAAAAGTTTCACTTCCTCCTTTTTACTAATTATATTACCTCGATGTTTGGTACCGGGCGATCGCGGGTTTCGATGGAGGTGAAACGCAAAAGACGCCAATGTGATATGGGATTTCAGTGCACGTTAAAGATTCCCATTACGGCTAATACACCATCTCTTTCTCTCCATCTTTCACTCTCACCTTCCTCCATCTTTTCACAGCGCGGTTGAGCTGTCCACCAAGGACTGAGACTTTTACTGCGCAATTTCCTATCCAAAAATACACTAATTTAGACTGCAGGGATTGTCCCGTGTAGTGCTCGAGAATTGGCTATGTTATCTCTTAGTGGCTATGTTATCTATCTCGTCGCACGACATGGAAGGAAGTTGTTTCTACTACGCTGTTGCTGAGCAAGCGCGCCGAGCTCGGGCTGATCCGAACGTGCGGGCCACGGCACGTGCGCACATGCAACACAGCCTTCTCTGAGTATTGCGATTTACGCAGAAGAACGTAAGGGCTATCAGTTTCTTGTCTGACCCACAAGTATTCTGTGCAGTGTGGAGCAAGCGTAGGCACAGCGGCAGAGGTGACGCTCCTTTCCTTCGCAGCTTCCAGCGCGCTTGCCCTTACCCAGTTCTATTTTTAGCGCGGACACCCAACGCGACCGTGTAGAGGATTGCCGCATAGACATCTCTCGCTGTACAACACGCTCTCACCCACTGGACCGTCGTAGCAGGGCGCGAGGCGGCACAGCCCGACGTCCCAGTGCGCCCCTCGGCATTCGCGGCCGCCCCACCGCGGCGCAGGGTTGTCGCAGAGTCGGGTGCGCTTGCCCGCACTGGTGCCGCAGCGGCGGGCGCAGCGCCACGGACCCCAAGCGCCCCAGCCGCCATCCACGGGACACGCCCGGCCGGAGTCGCATACGCGCCGCTCCCGGTCCTGGCCGCCGCCACCGCACAGCCGAGGGTCGGCGTGCTGACCTGTTCGTTGATGGCAGAGCGGCGCATTCATTACGCAGTAAGGGTGCTCTATCGGCCCTCCAGAGGGTCAGAACTTGCCAGCCCACATTAAAAAAAAAAAAAGAATGTTTTGCGAATGCTTTGCATCTCGATTACAACGTTTTTCATGTAAAAAATTCAGGGGGGTGCTTTGTTGACCTAAAGTGTGGTGAGGCGGAAGCCTTAAGCACAGTGTTGCTGCTTGTGCTATTGTGGCTAAGATGTTAAGCTTCGCCTCTAAGAGTGGAACGCGACAGCTTCATGCAACGCTGCCAAGGAGTCCACAGAACGCCATCGCCCGTACGGCAATACGCCTTGCTCGACGGTAAATTGGCTTTTGAGGAAAGGAAATGTACCTGTCTCGCATATTTCGGTGGACACCTGAACCTCGCTGTAAGGGAAGGGAGGAAGATGGGAGTTAACGAAAAGACCGTATTCTCTAGATGCGCCTTTGTTCATTCCAAACGATTGAGCTGGCATGGCGGAGTGGTTAGCGTGCTGGTCTTGCACTCAGGAGACGCTGGTTCGATTATCTAACTCGAAGAATTCCCTACTAGGTTTTGTACATTTATTTATTTATTTTACTTGGAGCATCACTATACCATTCCTTTAATTGGTGGCATGGTTGCTATTGATCGTAAAGCATTTTATTCGCCGGAAAGAGCTTGGCAAGAGGTCGCTTTAAGTGGTCGAGAGTACGCAGCCCTCGACGACTTTGTCAGCCCACTCCACCGCCAAAACTTGCGCTCTGGGGTCAGAGCTAGCCAGCACGGTCTCCCACCGCTCGAGAGAAGGAGCTGTAACTTGATCACCCGGAGGTGGCTCTATTTTGCAGTCCCACAGGATGTGATCATAGGTGGCTCGTTGGCCACAGTGTTCACGTAACCTCTTGTTCTTTAGTCAGGCTTTTGTCCGGAGGGGGAAAAATTCTCCTCTCTAGTTTAAAATGATTGGTGAGATCATGATATGTGATCATGGAGTCCTTCATGAAATTCAGGGAGCCAGACTCATCCACTGCCCGGTCGACGAAACCTCGGGCTTTATTGTGGGCTGCCTCGTTCCGAGAATTTGGTTGCGTTAAGGATTCTACGGGAGGTTTTTGTAATTCGCCTTTTTGCGAAATTATTGATAGCCATTTTGGAATCGCTGAGGATGATGCTCGCTTGGGTATGCGCTAGGGCGAGGGCTATAGCCGCCTCTTCTGCCGTTTCAGAGGATTTCGTTTTGATTGTTGCCGAGACGATGTGGTCACCATTCTCGTTCACAGCCACAATTGCAAAGGCATTGGTATGTTTGTATTCTGCCGCATCTACATAAAGTGTTCCAGCGCACTGTCTGTATTTATTATGTAAGGCTTTGGCTCGTGCTTGTCTTCTACCCTCATGGTGTAAGGGGTGCATGTTTTTGGGGAGTGGTTTGATTTGTAGGGCCGTCCTATAGTTGCGGGGTAAGTCTACTTTAACATCTTTATTCGTAGGTTGATAGTTAATTCCGAGCCTGGTAAGAATACTCCTGCCCGTTCTGGAATTGGCTAATCGCGCTGTTTGAGCCATTACATGGGCTTCTTTCAGTTCATTGTAGGTGTTATGTATTCCTAACCTCATAAGCCTTTCGGTTGAGGCATTTAGTGGGAGTCCTAACGCAGCCTTATAGGCCTGCCGTATTATGCTATCCAATTTGTCCTTTTCTGCTTTCGAAAATTTGAGATAAGGGGTGGCATAGAGTATCCCGCTTAGCGCAAAGGCCTGCACTAGTCGGCATAAATCTTTCCTCACCCCTTGTCTGCGGTTAGCTATGCGGCGCATTAATCGCATGGTTGCTAGCCAAAGTACAATTGGCCCCGTTTGAAATTCGCGCACTGTGATGTCACAGTCATTTCGACCAATCGAAAAGCGTGACATTTCTGTCGACAACTCCTGCTTACAACGATGAGGCATTAAAGGCTTCCGCCTTAAAACTATGTTCCACTCACTAGAAATCGTTCGTGAAACTGTCTTGCGCTAGGCTACGATTCGGCTGTGTTTTGCGCATGCGTTGAGGTTTTTTCCTTCAACCTAAGAAAAAAAATAAATATCGCTAGCCACGTGATGCGTCACGTAGCCACTGTAGACCGGTTATATATGCGAAAGAGAGACCGAAAAAAATAGAAGCTGAGTGTAAAAGCGGGGAGCACGACGGCAGCGTGAAAGAATGATGCGGCCTCCTGAATATAGAACGGCCTTATTGTGGGCTGAACAACGCTGCAGGGTTGCCAGCCACGCGTGCAGAGCAGACACGAGGCACAATAAAGAGAAGATGGACAAGACGCCAGAAGAAACAGGATGCCTATAAGCTGGAGAGCGAAGAACCTAGCAAAGATCACGTTTGCAGTAGCCGGAAATACTTCTGGGCCACTACGAGGAACATGCAAAGATGAGCCTTCTTCTTCGTGGTTGAAAAGAACGGACGCCCATTGAATGGAGTTGAATGGTCGCGCCCCTTTGGGTCGGTCCTTTGTGCAGTTCTTGTACCCTGCAGCCCTGTTCAGTACACATGAAGCGCCAACTGTTCTGGACCAACACATAGGTATGTATTGTGCGCGGTTGTTTTGCGCAACGTAACCGTTAATTATAGCTCGTAGCCGTGCTAAGAGTTTACAAATAATGGCACCGGCACCGGCGAACCACATTTATAGGAGGTACCGCGCTTATACCGGGTGTCCCAGCTAACTTGAACCAAGGGTTTAAAAATGAAATATTGGAGTCAGGAGAGTGAAACTACCTGCATATTGGTGATAGGCATTTGGCGCACCACGGGAAATTTTTTGTATCGCAATTACTTAACTAGTAATTAAGATAATTTTTTTAAATTTTTTAATATTGACTTTAGACACTAAATGTGATTCGCAAAGTTGGAGAGCACTTTCAGAAACCCGCATTCCATTATTCGCCATAAAGAAAACCTTACGTGTACCTCTTTTTCCGAGCTCGAAAGAAAGCCCGCGAAATACAAAAAAAATCACGTGACGAGCACATTTGCGCGTCGCGATCGTGCTGCTCTCAACCGTGCTTTCAGTGAACGAAATCAGCTCCGGCCTTTATTCGACGGCCCCGTTGCAGCGGCAGGCCGATATCTTGGCGGGGGTTTTTCGTCCGCGTCAGCTAGTTGGCACCCGGCGACGACGACTTAGTCCCAATCTGATAAGATACTGAGATGGCGAGTCTGCTTTGTCACTCAGAAGCAAAAGAGAAATACAGGGAATAATGTTTCGCCGCGAGGTGTTGGCGGCTGTGTGTTGCAGTTTCCTAATGAGGATTTTGAAAGCTGGAAGCAGCGGTGAAGCACAGTTTGTCGTGTGCTCTTCTTATGCCACTCTCATGCGAGACTGAATCTTTGGTGTAGTGATTACTAGCACTGCAGACATGCCGTTTACAAATGAAGAGAAAGCAGACATGGTTCTGGCTCTAGGTGCATGTCATGGGAACAGAAGGCGCGCTGCAGACCTTATGCAACAATGGCACCCAGGCAGGCGGCCAAGTTCAGTAACGATCCTGCGTGCCTTCGAGACGCTGCGACGGATGGGCAGTTTTACGTCCACACGACACAGAGCACCTGTTTTTGACGAGGACTTCGAGACGCATATTTTATCGCTGTTCGCTCTGGAACCCCAAGCAAGCGTGCGCAGCGTGAGCGAGGATACCGGAGTCTCCAGGTCATCAGTTTGGCGAATACTGCGCAAACACCGCCTGCATCCGTACCACGTACAGCTTCATCAAAATCTGTTGCCACGGGACTTCCAAAACAGGACCGATTTTGCTAATTGGATTCTGATAAAGATGCAGGACGACCCGGATTTTTTGAACAAAGTGATATGGAGTGACGAAGCTAGTTTTTCGCGCAATTCACAGGTGAACCTGCACAATGCTCATTACTGGAGCGATTCAAATCCCTACTGGGTTTTACAGACGCAGCACCAGTACCAGTGGTCATTTAGTGTTTGGTGTGGACTTTTCGACGGTAGTTTGATCGGGCCTGTGTTTTTCGACCAGACGCTGACAGCAGATCGCTACACCAATGATATCCTCAGAGGACCCGTTGACGACTTCCTTTCGGATCTACCGCTCGCCAGGGCCACAAATGTGTGGTTTCAACACGATGGCGCCCCCGCGCACAGCAGCGCCAAGGCTCGGACCTGGCTCGACGCAGCGTTCCCGCAGAAATGGATAGGACGACTAGGTCCCGTGAACTGGCCAGCCAGGTCTCCTGATATGACACCTCTGGACTACTTTTTGTGGGGTCATATCAAGGACAAGGTGTACAGCACACCAACTTCCACACCGCAAGACCTTAAAGACAAAATAACGGAAGTCTGTTTAAACATGCCTGAGGCTGTCATACGAAATGCAACGGCTGATTTGGTTACAAGATGCCATAGCTGTATCGTCGCACAAGGTGACCTATTCGAGCACTTTTTATAATTGGTAAGAAACCGAAATGAAATGGAGTCAGGACAACCGCATGCCACGGCTGTCATCGCCGCACAGCCAAGCCATAAACCGCCACTTTTATTTTCTTTGCAACTGGCAAATAAAACTCCTCTCATTTGAAAACTTCGAGCTTGGCAGTCTTTATCGCGACTGCAAAGCGCAGCGCACTCGCTGCAATTTACACCGTCACG
The DNA here is from genome assembly GCF_055824585.1 of Amblyomma mixtum. Lineage (NCBI taxonomy): Eukaryota > Metazoa > Arthropoda > Arachnida > Ixodida > Ixodidae > Amblyomma > Amblyomma mixtum. Next base: position 97,966,868 of record NC_143017.1, on the reverse strand, counting down.
CGCGAACTGGCTGACACGGCCGAAGAAACCACCACCAAGATATCGGCCTGCCTCTGAAACGGGGCCGCCGAATGAATACCGGAGCTGATTTCGTTCACTGAAAGCACGGTTGAGAGCAGCACGATCGCGGCGCGCGAATGCGCTCGTCACGTGGTTTTTTTTGTATTTCGCGGGCTTTCTTTCGAGCTCGAAAAAAGAGGTACACGTAAGGTTTTCTTTATGGCGAATAATGGAATGGGGGTTTCTGAAAGTGCTCTCCAACTTTGCGAATCACACTTAGTGTCTAAAGTCAATATTAAAAATTAAAAAAAAATTATTTTAATTACTAGTTAAGTAATTGCAATACAAAAAATTTCCTGTGGTGCGCCAAATGCCTGTCACCAATATGCAGGTAGTTTCACTCTCCTGACCCCAATATTTCATTTTTAAACCCTTGGTTCAAGTTAGCTGGGACACCCGGTATACGGCTTCTAAGCACTATGAGCAGGACATAACAAGCGATAAAAAGGGAGAGAATGTGTATAAGGCTGATTGTTCAAACGTTTCCAAATGAATAGGTACAATGTTCATGAGGGGAAAAGAAAAGTAACACGAACACGAAGACAAGCGCGAAACTAAAAGCGCGAAACGAAATTGTGAGATTAGACAGGAATCGTAGAACTGCGAATGAGGAGACGAGGATGAAAAACGAACGGCTCCTGTCGTCGTACGATTGGATACAAGAGAAAGGCAAACGAAGCAGGGGCTGCAGAGAACAATTCGCTGTGCTCAGCTGAGGAAATCGAAGACCTAAGGTTCAAATCCGCGAAAGTGATGTGTTTCAGTATATAATGGTAAAAGGCAAGAGTACATTGTTGCTGTGGTAGCAGGTACGTATGAAAGAAATGCATTTGATTTGAAAGAGTGGCTGATGTCACCAAACTTGAATGTTGTTCTTATGCGCCAAGGCAGACTGTGCAATTAGGTGCCGGGGGTTTTGAAATATGATGTTCTGTATACAGTGCTGGCGGCGCTTCATCGTTAATCTAAAGCTATTTGTTATTTCTTTCTTTTGGGGGTCTTATTCAATGCGGGGATATTGTGGCCGCAGTTGGCAAAGGACAAGGTTAATTGCAGAGACATGGGAAAGGCCTTTGCTCTGTAGTGGTCGAAATTATTCCGGGGAACTCCACTACGGCACCTCTTTCTTCTTTCACTCCCAACCTTCCTCTCTTCTCTCACGGCGCGGTTCAGGTGCCCACCGAAGTATGTGAGACAGATACTGCGCCATTTGCTTTTTTTAGAAACAAATTTACCAATTTTCCCTGCAGTGGGCGTAGTCAGGCTGATGATAATGATGATGATTCAAATGTTCAGCATTGCCCCACACAAAACGCTGCCATTTCGTTTTTTTTTCTGGCTTTTACTGCTATGGCAGTAAGAGCGGGAATTGGAGAAAATGCCGGCGTTACCTACGTGAAGACATGAACGTTCCTCTTTGTGAAGCCTGGGCGAGGGAAGCGTACACCCTTCGGAAGCGCCACATACTACCAACCGACCTAACGCTACCCTCCCGAAGCATCACTCACCACAGTCTACCTAACTCTACTCTCCACAAGGCCTCCATCCATTTGAAGCTCACGGAGCAGCATAGCGAAAAAGCGACGGCCAAATCGATATCAAAGGCACGGTGGAGAAAGCAAGCTGCTCTACAGAAGCAGCACTGACCAGTCACATATGCCACCTACTTTCACCCTCAACTCACCTCCATACTCCATCTCCAGCTACAGTAAAAGTATTGAATAGAGTAAAAAAATCAAAATCATCATCGCAGCTTTCTCGGATCAGGTTTTATGACCGTCCTCTCAGTTTTTGTGGGTTAGCTTTTCCGAAAAAATCCACGTTTACGCATTCTATGCAAGGTTAACCAGCCGTACAAATTCAGCCCTTAGTATCTTCGGCTCCACTATTGAGAAATTCCGTGTTACATTCCTATGCACAAGCGGCTTTTACTAAGCCCCATGCTAGCGCGAACATAATATCACAGAAGTACTAGCGGCTGGAGAGCCAGTATAGGCAAGGTTCATTAGCACTTCCACACAGCGAGTATAACGCAATCGAAGAGAAAATTAAGTACGTCAATATTCAGCCTTTCCCAAAAGGAACGGTTTGGTTTGGTTTATGGGGTTTAACGTCCCAAAGCGACTAAGGCTATGAGAGACGCCGTAGTGGAGGGCTCCGGAAATTTCGACCACCTGGAGTTCTTTAACGTGCACTGACATCGCACAGTACACGGGCCTCTAGAATTTCTCCTCCAAAGAAATTCGACCGCCGCGGCCGGGATCGAACCCGCGTCTTTCGGGTCAGCAGCCGAGCACCATAACCACTGAGCCACCGCGGCGGCTCAAAAGAAACATTCTCGTTTTGCTGATCCCATATCAAATCTCTTGTACGTGTTTCGTTGGACATCGACTGTACCTGCACTTAATTCCACACCCCATTCCCTTCTTCCACTACTTTCCTAGCGGCGAGCACGAAATCCAATATATGGAGAGGGTTACTGCAGATTTTCTATCTTCATAACTTGACCTTAGCTGGCAAAGACAATCAAGTACAAATGAGTGCGGCATAAAGTGCGATGTGCTAGACAGAACCCATGCAGCTGAAATTAACAGCCATCAGAAGAAGAATGTTCAGCACAAAAAAGATTAGTCTGAAGACGAGAGCAAAACCACAAGGTCCGCTGGCACGACATGATAAAGAATTGGCTAAGACAAATGTATTTCCCTCCCGCAGTACGCCCCTTTTGCTTCTATTTTTTCAGGCTTGTGCCGGAAAGAAAGAAAAGAAAAAAAAAGATCCGTAAAACGGGTATCCCGCCTCGGCCTTTGTCGGTTCCCGCTGCCTGCTGGTGTCATATAGCACGGCTCCTTCCTCTGCTCGGTTTCTCGTCGCAGCGTCCTCGTCGGATTGGGCTCAGGATATTTATCTGCTCTTTTACGTACTTACAACGCCGAGGACCCGCTCCCGGGCTGACAGTGGTACTGAGTGCAGTGCTCTTCTGTACCTGTCCCGAGAAAAATTGCTCAATTTTGGTGCCGTGTAGTTTCTTGCCTTTAGCGCTTGTGGAATGAATGCACGCCCACCGACAGACACCATTTCTCACGCGAAGATTAGGACATGTTCCCTGACCCAGGCTTGCTGAAAACTTATTAGAAACGCCAGAAGAACAGGGGAAGTTTAGCACGACCTTTCTAGAGCTGTTTTTCAATAGGCTCTGAACTGTCACTCTCGTTAGGCGTCTCGTTGTTGTTGTTTATTCTCTCATATACATAAATCGGAGACTGTGTAATTTAAGAAACCTGTTTTTAGCAATATTAGCAGCGCAACCTATAATAACAGGGTTCACGGTGGTTTACTTTCCGTGGAAACGTAAATGAGCACTTAGACTATACAAACAGCGCTGGTAGGCGTTCGTTCCAAAAAAAGCAAAACATACGATTCTTCAAGGTTTCTAGAAGCTTAGGTACTTGAAATCCATTGAATGTTATTTGAGAGGACAAACAGAGAAAGTCAACAAAACGCGCTAGATGACATGAAGAAAATCAGCGATCGATATTTTCAATTTCGTGTCCACCGCAGAAAGGAATTCGAGGAATGCGTATGAGAACCACTTCACTTGGGGCCGGGGTTTCCGTGTCGCTGCTGAGAAAACAGAGGCTGCTTCGTTCGGCGAATTTTGTAATAGGATCACAAATAAAGCTCCCGCTTCAGCCGCATGAAACCTATTTGATGAAAAAATGTCACTCAGGGCTGTTCCGATGACCAGTTTGAAGAAGGTTCAAGAATTTTGACCTGCTACAAAAGCTACACTCTTGACGTATGCAGTAGAGCAGACGTGAGTGTTCAGACGAAACACGCTTTCTAATATCAAGGTGCTTTGTGGCATGATTAAGCTGCGAGTGTTCGTCAGCGTGCGTCTACGGATATCTAATACTCCGAACGACAAACAGAAGTGGGAGTGTGTCGATAGGCTGCAGGCTTTTTATCACAACGAGATCACTTCCACCGAAAGCGGAGCTTTTAAAGCAAGGAAAGTTCAAGATACGCAAGAGAGGCTCGTCATCAACGACCAATTTCGCAAGTGAAATGCGTGTGTCGACACCGCCACTCACTACAAATCGATTGCAACCCGTGCTTAAAAGTAACGACCGCGAGAGTTTGTATCAACTTGCAGAAACATTTTTTAGATCGAATTTTCTTGCTGATGAATGATAAATGCGATAAATAAATAAAAAAAACTTAATTGTTCATATTTTGCTGGTTAGTGCATTGTGTTAAAAATGGCGATTGTTCTGGCGTTTGTTGTTGTACCTGGCAGTGTACTTTGCCTTTCCTTTGTTGTGTTGCCTTTGATTACGTTTGCGTGATATTCCCACCCTGCTAAAATCCCTTGTGGATGCAGTATCTGTAAATAAAAAATGTAAATAAAATAAAAATTTTGTTGCTGGAAAAAAGTTTACGTGCAACCCCCCCCCCCTCCCCCCCCCCCCCCCCCCCCCCAAAAAAAAAAAGCTAGACAGTCTATTTTTTACTGGGAACAACAACTGCATGGAGTTTTCCTCGATGTTCGTTTAAATTCAACGCCAGGTTCGGCGTTAGCAGTTAACGATCGCTTTGACGCACAAATTGTGACTTCGGAGAAATAGCCGATGAAGCCTCCCCGCCCTCTTTCACTAAGCACGGCGCTTATACGCACGGAAACGCATGATAAAAATTATAAGGTATTAAAAACAAACTTTCTTGATTCGCATGCACGCACTGCTTTGCTGGGGACCGAACTCGCATTCACCAGCTGCTATACAAAAAATGGGAACTAGATGCTTTTTTTTTCTCTCCCCATAGCAGGTATTAAATGAGTATTAAATTTTTCGGGCGTTAGCGCGTGGTAAACGCGACCTCATAGGGCACAGTGAGGTTAGGAAGACAGATGAAAAGTATATAATATAAGGGGTGGGCATGTACAGTGCTATCGTAGATTAGCGGACAGACGAGGACCAGGTGTGGGATTCCTCATCAATCAATCTATAGCTGGCAACGTAGAGGAGTTCTATAATATTAACGAGAGGGTGGCAGCTATCGTAATTAGGCTTAATAAGAGGCACAAACTGATGGCGGTACAGGTCTACGCGCCTACATCTTGCTATGATGAGAAGATCGTTGAAATCTTCTATGAGGACGCAAAATCGGCAATGAACAAAGTAAAATCACAGCACACTCTACTGATGGACGAATTCACTGCGAAGGTGGGCAAGAAGCGGGCTGGAGACCAGGTGGCAGGCGAATATGGCACAGGCTCCAGGAATAGCAGGGGGAAGTTATTAGCAGAGTTGGCAGAGAGAAATAACTTGCGGATCATGAATACCTACTTCCGGAAACGAGAGAACATGAAGTGGACGTGGAACAGCCCCAATGGTGAGATTAAAACGAAATAGACTTCATACTGTGCGCTCATCCTGGCATCGTGCAGTATGTGGAGGTCCTCGGAAAGGTGCGTTATAGCGACGACAGAATGCTAATGTCTCGAATTAGCTTAGTCTTGCGAAGAGAACGGAAGAAACTAGTGAAGCGAAAGCCCATTAACGAGTTAGATTTCTGCAGAACAGATATTCTGCTTTAACTGAGGAAACCGGTCTTAAAGTTCAAACAATGAACGATAATCTCACAACTATCATTACGGAGTGCGCAGTAGAGGTAGGAGGCTTCGACAGGATACCGCCAAGCTTTCTCAGGAGACGAAAGATCTGAGTAAGAAACGCCAAAGCATGAAAGTTGTCTAATCCTGCAAAAGAATACAGCTGGCAGAGCTATCAATGTTAACAAATGAGCGCGCGAGGCAGGTAACATAAGAAAGTTTAACGCAGAGAGTCGAGCATGCTCCAAAGAAAAGAACGCAGGTAGCGTTGAAGCGCTGAAGAAGAAACTATACATAAAAAAAAACTAGATGTGCGAGTTAAGGGACAAAGTTGGCGATGTCATAACCAATATGAATAAGATAATTTAAGTAGAAGAAGAGTTCTACACAAATCTGTAGAGTAGCCAATGTAATCAGAACGTTAGTGAGAGGGGCGTAGTGGACATCCCGCCAGTAACACAAGAGGAAGTAAAGAAAGCCTTAGGAACAACACATAGGGGGAAAGCAGCTGGTGAGATTCAGGTAAGAGCAGATTTGTTAGGAGGAAGGACGCAGGAGAGATTGTGGTAGAAAAACTAGCCACACTCTATGCACAATACCTTATGACCACAAGCGTACCAAGAGCTTGGAAGAACGTTAATTTTAACTTAATTAATAAGAAACGAGACGTCAAGCCCATGGAAAATTACAGGCTGGTCAGCTCACTGTCCGTTGCCTAAAAAGTATATTTAAGGTAATCGCCAATAGAGTCAGGGCAACATTAGGATTCAATTAAGCGAATGATCACGGAAGCTTCGTAAAGGGGGCTCGATAATAGACCATATTAACACTGTCCACCAGGTGATAGAAAAATGAGCAGAATATAACCAACCGCTGTGTATCACCTTCAATGATTATGCGAAACCGTTTGACTCAGTGGAAGCCTCAGCAGTAATGTAAGCACTGCGGAATCGAGGTGTAGAAGTGTCATGTGAAAATTACTCGATGATATCTATAACTACTGCGCAGCTACCATATGCATCCATAAAGTCAGGAATAAAATTCCAGTAGGGAAGGGTGTGTAAACAGCCTGTTTACACGGAGTGTTCCGAGGCCTGGACAGGTAACAGCTGGGGATAAGAGTTAGCAGAGAGTACCTAAGTAATCAGCGATTAGTTGATAACTTTGCTAAGTCACTCTATTCGACGAAGGAGAAATTCTAGAAAACCGTATACTGTGCGATGTCAGTGCACGTTAAAGAACCCACGGTGGTAGAAATTTCTGCAGCCCTTCACTATGGCGTTCCTCATAGCCAGAGTCGCTTTGGCACGTTAAACCCCATAAACCAACCAATCAGGAGATGAACTTTAAAGCACGACCAAAGAGTTAGGCTGGCAGAGCTGGCAAAGAACGGTGGGTCTAAAAATTTACATGAAGAATAACATGCAACATGGTTCAACAGTCTAGCAAGGAAACAGCAGTTCACAATCTGTAGCGTGGTGCTGGAAGTGGTAAGCGAATATGTCTAATTAAGACAGCTAGTGACCACTGATCTGGATCACGAGAGTGAAATAAGTAGAGGAATAAGAATGGGGTGGAGCGCATATGGCAGGCTCTCTCAGATCATGAATGGAAGTTTACCAATATCCCTCAAGAGAAAAGTGTACAACACATGTATCTTACGGGTACTCACGTATGGGGAAGAAACGTGGAGCCTAAGGTAAACGGTTCAGTTAAGGACAACGCAGCGAGCTATAGAAAGAAAAATTATAGGTGTAACGATAAGAGACCGGAAGCGGGCAGAGTCGATGTGGGAACAAACGCGAGTTAATGACATCTTAACCTAAATCATGACTAAAATATGGGCTTGGACTGGGCATGTTATGCGAAGGCAAGATAACCGCTGGTCCTTAAAGGTACCGGAGTGGATTCCAAGAGAAGGCAAACGTAGCAGAAGGCGGGTGGAAAATTAGGTGGGTGGATAACATTAAGAAATTTGCGGGGATATGGTGGCCGGATCTGGCAAAGAACAGGATTAATAGAAGAGGCATGGAAGAGGCCTTTGCCGGCAGTGGGCATAGTCAAGATAATGGTGACCTCTCCCCCCCCCCCCCCTTCTTTCCCTTCCAATCTCCTCTGCACGCAAGAAGCCATGCCATACTTATGACCTGCGGTCTGACTTCTATAACTCGAGGTGGTTCACCGCACTAAGAAGCCTCTGTGCACCTGCGTTCTTGCATTTCTCCTTTATCCCATGCAGTGCGCCCGAGCATGGCGCGTTCAATACCCACTTGCATAACTCCATGCACTCTAAGCACGAATACGCCTATGTGGGAGTAAAAATTGACAAAGCTCTACTGTATCGCAGTCACATTTATAAATAGAGTGCTAAAGGACAGCTTAATATCTTTCTACTCCTTTCTGTCTAGAGTGTATGGTCGCCATTCCGCGGCAGGTCGAAACTATTTGAGACCTGCGCAGTGCTTGACAGAAAATTTCTGACCAGAGGCACAGTGCTGCGCCTTCTTCTATTTTCATGGTTCCTTCTAGCAGTTCGAAGCAGCGCTCACCCGAGGAGAGAAGGCAGTTTCTCGTACGTGTCTGCACTCCCATTGCGCAGCTGCGCGAGCAGTCGCTCCATGAGCTCCAGCTGCCCCAGGTGGCTGGCTCTGGCATCACGAAACCAGAGTCATGGCTGGCTGGGCTGCGGTGGCGAGGAACATGCGCCGATTTAAGAGCCTTTAATCTTACGCCCCCCACGGGGTGTGAAAGTAAGCGATGATTTTCTTTGTACATTTTGATATACAAAGAAAATCACCGAATTTCATCAACACTGTCACCCCGAAAGCGCAGTTGAATGCAGGAACTCTCCCAAAATGTCCTCTTACTGCAAATTATTGATCTGCTTCAACCGATTGTTGATTGCCGATCATTCGCGGGACGTAAGCGAAGTTGGACAACATAAGCATTGCTTGCCGTCCGCACATTTGAATTTCTGTGCATATTGAGCAGACTGCTGGTGGTGAAAATATTTTAATGAAACTGTTTAGGAGTTTGTAGTGGCGGGTGGAGCTCTCAGTCCGGAAACCCATTGGCGTTGGCTGCTGTCCGCGCTCTTTCGATGAGTTCTTTTTGACTCGTTTCGTTCGGGCTGGTCAGAGCTGCCTCCCACCCCTCCTGCGTTGGCGGGTTATTGACAGTGACCGCCTGATTTCGTTGGCAGGCCCATACCATATGGTAAAGGTCCGCCTTCTCCCCGCAGAATTTGCAGTGTGAGTCAAATGACTTCAGGTCTATTGCGTGTAGTCTTCGTGGGTTGTTGTAAGAGTTGGTCAGTAGCTTTCGGAGGTGTAGTTCCTCCCCTTTGTCCAGTGTCTTAGCAGCTGACATTTTTACCAGGAGCGTACCCAAAGCGACGCTTCGCAACAGACTTGGCTGTGC
>NC_143017.1:97196274-97326274 GCF_055824585.1 Amblyomma mixtum | reverse complement strand
GCCAGCCAGCCAGCCAGCCAGCCAGCCAGCCAGCCAGCCAGCCAGCCAGCCAGCCAGCCAGCCAGCCAGCCAGCCAGCCAGCCAGCCAGCCAGCCAGCCAGCCAGCCAGCCAGCCAGCCAGCCAGCCAGCCAGCCAGCCAGCCAGCCAGCCAGCCAGCCAGCCAGCCAGCCAGCCAGCCAGCCAGCCAGCCAGCCAGCCAGCCAGCCAGCCAGCCAGCCAGCCAGCCAGCCAGCCAGCCAGCCAGCCAGCCAGCCAGCCAGCCAGCCAGCCAGCCAGCCAGCCAGCCAGCCAGCCAGCCAGCCAGCCAGCCAGCCAGCCAGCCAGCCAGCCAGCCAGCCAGCCAGCCAGCCAGCCAGCCAGCCAGCCAGCCAGCCAGCCAGCCAGCCAGCCAGCCAGCCAGCCAGCCAGCCAGCCAGCCAGCCAGCCAGCCAGCCAGCCAGCCAGCCAGCCAGCCAGCCAGCCAGCCAGCCAGCCAGCCAGCCAGCCAGCCAGCCAGCCAGCCAGCCAGCCAGCCAGCCAGCCAGCCAGCCAGCCAGCCAGCCAGCCAGCCAGCCAGCCAGCCAGCCAGCCAGCCAGCCAGCCAGCCAGCCAGCCAGCCAGCCAGCCAGCCAGCCAGCCAGCCAGCCAGCCAGCCAGCCAGCCAGCCAGCCAGCCAGCCAGCCAGCCAGCCAGCCAGCCAGCCAGCCAGCCAGCCAGCCAGCCAGCCAGCCAGCCAGCCAGCCAGCCAGCCAGCCAGCCAGCCAGCCAGCCAGCCAGCCAGCCAGCCAGCCAGCCAGCCAGCCAGCCAGCCAGCCAGCCAGCCAGCCAGCCAGCCAGCCAGCCAGCCAGCCAGCCAGCCAGCCAGCCAGCCAGCCAGCCAGCCAGCCAGCCAGCCAGCCAGCCAGCCAGCCAGCCAGCCAGCCAGCCAGCCAGCCAGCCAGCCAGCCAGCCAGCCAGCCAGCCAGCCAGCCAGCCAGCCAGCCAGCCAGCCAGCCAGCCAGCCAGCCAGCCAGCCAGCCAGCCAGCCAGCCAGCCAGCCAGCCAGCCAGCCAGCCAGCCAGCCAGCCAGCCAGCCAGCCAGCCAGCCAGCCAGCCAGCCAGCCAGCCAGCCAGCCAGCCAGCCAGCCAGCCAGCCAGCCAGCCAGCCAGCCAGCCAGCCAGCCAGCCAGCCAGCCAGCCAGCCAGCCAGCCAGCCAGCCAGCCAGCCAGCCAGCCAGCCAGCCAGCCAGCCAGCCAGCCAGCCAGCCAGCCAGCCAGCCAGCCAGCCAGCCAGCCAGCCAGCCAGCCAGCCAGCCAGCCAGCCAGCCAGCCAGCCAGCCAGCCAGCCAGCCAGCCAGCCAGCCAGCCAGCCAGCCAGCCAGCCAGCCAGCCAGCCAGCCAGCCAGCCAGCCAGCCAGCCAGCCAGCCAGCCAGCCAGCCAGCCAGCCAGCCAGCCAGCCAGCCAGCCAGCCAGCCAGCCAGCCAGCCAGCCAGCCAGCCAGCCAGCCAGCCAGCCAGCCAGCCAGCCAGCCAGCCAGCCAGCCAGCCAGCCAGCCAGCCAGCCAGCCAGCCAGCCAGCCAGCCAGCCAGCCAGCCAGCCAGCCAGCCAGCCAGCCAGCCAGCCAGCCAGCCAGCCAGCCAGCCAGCCAGCCAGCCAGCCAGCCAGCCAGCCAGCCAGCCAGCCAGCCAGCCAGCCAGCCAGCCAGCCAGCCAGCCAGCCAGCCAGCCAGCCAGCCAGCCAGCCAGCCAGCCAGCCAGCCAGCCAGCCAGCCAGCCAGCCAGCCAGCCAGCCAGCCAGCCAGCCAGCCAACCAACCAGCCAGCCAACCAACCAACCAACCAACCAACCAACCAACCAACCAACCAACCAACCAACCAACCAACCAACCAACCAACCAACCAACCAACCAACCAACCAACCAACCAACCAACCAACCAACCAACCAACCAACCAACCAACCAACCAACCAACCAACCAACCAACCAACCAACCAACCAACCAACCAACCAACCAACCAACCAACCAACCAACCAACCAACCAACCAACCAACCAACCAACCAACCAACCAACCAACCAACCAACCAACCAACCAACCAACCAACCAACCAACCAACCAACCAACCAACCAACCAACCAACCAACCAACCAACCAACCAACCAACCAACCAACCAACCAACCAACCAACCAACCAACCAACCAACCAACCAACCAACCAACCAACCAACCAACCAACCAACCAACCAACCAACCAACCAACCAACCAACCAACCAACCAACCAACCAACCAACCAACCAACCAACCAACCAACCAACCAACCAACCAACCAACCAACCAACCAACCAACCAACCAACCAACCAACCAACCAACCAACCAACCAACCAACCAACCAACCAACCAACCAACCAACCAACCAACCAACCAACCAACCAACCAACCAACCAACCAACCAACCAACCAACCAACCAACCAACCAACCAACCAACCAACCAACCAACCAACCAACCAACCAACCAACCAACCAACCAACCAACCAACCAACCAACCAACCAACCAACCAACCAACCAACCAACCAACCAACCAACCAACCAACCAACCAACCAACCAACCAACCAACCAACCAACCAACCAACCAACCAACCAACCAACCAACCAACCAACCAACCAACCAACCAACCAACCAACCAACCAACCAACCAACCAACCAACCAACCAACCAACCAACCAACCAACCAACCAACCAACCAACCAACCAACCAACCAACCAACCAACCAACCAACCAACCAACCAACCAACCAACCAACCAACCAACCAACCAACCAACCAACCAACCAACCAACCAACCAACCAACCAACCAACCAACCAACCAACCAACCAACCAACCAACCAACCAACCAACCAACCAACCAACCAACCAACCAACCAACCAACCAACCAACCAACCAACCAACCAACCAACCAACCAACCAACCAACCAACCAACCAACCAACCAACCAACCAACCAACCAACCAACCAACCAACCAACCAACCAACCAACCAACCAACCAACCAACCAACCAACCAACCAACCAACCAACCAACCAACCAACCAACCAACCAACCAACCAACCAACCAACCAACCAACCAACCAACCAACCAACCAACCAACCAACCAACCAACCAACCAACCAACCAACCAACCAACCAACCAACCAACCAACCAACCAACCAACCAACCAACCAACCAACCAACCAACCAACCAACCAACCAACCAACCAACCAACCAACCAACCAACCAACCAACCAACCAACCAACCAACCAACCAACCAACCAACCAACCAACCAACCAACCAACCAACCAACCAACCAACCAACCAACCAACCAACCAACCAACCAACCAACCAACCAACCAACCAACCAACCAACCAACCAACCAACCAACCAACCAACCAACCAACCAACCAACCAACCAACCAACCAACCAACCAACCAACCAACCAACCAACCAACCAACCAACCAACCAACCAACCAACCAACCAACCAACCAACCAACCAACCAACCAACCAACCAACCAACCAACCAACCAACCAACCAACCAACCAACCAACCAACCAACCAACCAACCAACCAACCAACCAACCAACCAACCAACCAACCAACCAACCAACCAACCAACCAACCAACCAACCAACCAACCAACCAACCAACCAACCAACCAACCAACCAACCAACCAACCAACCAACCAACCAACCAACCAACCAACCAACCAACCAACCAACCAACCAACCAACCAACCAACCAACCAACCAACCAACCAACCAACCAACCAACCAACCAACCAACCAACCAACCAACCAACCAACCAACCAACCAACCAACCAACCAACCAACCAACCAACCAACCAACCAACCAACCAACCAACCAACCAACCAACCAACCAACCAACCAACCAACCAACCAACCAACCAACCAACCAACCAACCAACCAACCAACCAACCAACCAACCAACCAACCAACCAACCAACCAACCAACCAACCAACCAACCAACCAACCAACCAACCAACCAACCAACCAACCAACCAACCAACCAACCAACCAACCAACCAACCAACCAACCAACCAACCAACCAACCAACCAACCAACCAACCAACCAACCAACCAACCAACCAACCAACCAACCAACCAACCAACCAACCAACCAACCAACCAACCAACCAACCAACCAACCAACCAACCAACCAACCAACCAACCAACCAACCAACCAACCAACCAACCAACCAACCAACCAACCAACCAACCAACCAACCAACCAACCAACCAACCAACCAACCAACCAACCAACCAACCAACCAACCAACCAACCAACCAACCAACCAACCAACCAACCAACCAACCAACCAACCAACCAACCAACCAACCAACCAACCAACCAACCAACCAACCAACCAACCAACCAACCAACCAACCAACCAACCAACCAACCAACCAACCAACCAACCAACCAACCAACCAACCAACCAACCAACCAACCAACCAACCAACCAACCAACCAACCAACCAACCAACCAACCAACCAACCAACCAACCAACCAACCAACCAACCAACCAACCAACCAACCAACCAACCAACCAACCAACCAACCAACCAACCAACCAACCAACCAACCAACCAACCAACCAACCAACCAACCAACCAACCAACCAACCAACCAACCAACCAACCAACCAACCAACCAACCAACCAACCAACCAACCAACCAACCAACCAACCAACCAACCAACCAACCAACCAACCAACCAACCAACCAACCAACCAACCAACCAACCAACCAACCAACCAACCAACCAACCAACCAACCAACCAACCAACCAACCAACCAACCAACCAACCAACCAACCAACCAACCAACCAACCAACCAACCAACCAACCAACCAACCAACCAACCAACCAACCAACCAACCAACCAACCAACCAACCAACCAACCAACCAACCAACCAACCAACCAACCAACCAACCAACCAACCAACCAACCAACCAACCAACCAACCAACCAACCAACCAACCAACCAACCAACCAACCAACCAACCAACCAACCAACCAACCAACCAACCAACCAACCAACCAACCAACCAACCAACCAACCAACCAACCAACCAACCAACCAACCAACCAACCAACCAACCAACCAACCAACCAACCAACCAACCAACCAACCAACCAACCAACCAACCAACCAACCAACCAACCAACCAACCAACCAACCAACCAACCAACCAACCAACCAACCAACCAACCAACCAACCAACCAACCAACCAACCAACCAACCAACCAACCAACCAACCAACCAACCAACCAACCAACCAACCAACCAACCAACCAACCAACCAACCAACCAACCAACCAACCAACCAACCAACCAACCAACCAACCAACCAACCAACCAACCAACCAACCAACCAACCAACCAACCAACCAACCAACCAACCAACCAACCAACCAACCAACCAACCAACCAACCAACCAACCAACCAACCAACCAACCAACCAACCAACCAACCAACCAACCAACCAACCAACCAACCAACCAACCAACCAACCAACCAACCAACCAACCAACCAACCAACCAACCAACCAACCAACCAACCAACCAACCAACCAACCAACCAACCAACCAACCAACCAACCAACCAACCAACCAACCAACCAACCAACCAACCAACCAACCAACCAACCAACCAACCAACCAACCAACCAACCAACCAACCAACCAACCAACCAACCAACCAACCAACCAACCAACCAACCAACCAACCAACCAACCAACCAACCAACCAACCAACCAACCAACCAACCAACCAACCAACCAACCAACCAACCAACCAACCAACCAACCAACCAACCAACCAACCAACCAACCAACCAACCAACCAACCAACCAACCAACCAACCAACCAACCAACCAACCAACCAACCAACCAACCAACCAACCAACCAACCAACCAACCAACCAACCAACCAACCAACCAACCAACCAACCAACCAACCAACCAACCAACCAACCAACCAACCAACCAACCAACCAACCAACCAACCAACCAACCAACCAACCAACCAACCAACCAACCAACCAACCAACCAACCAACCAACCAACCAACCAACCAACCAACCAACCAACCAACCAACCAACCAACCAACCAACCAACCAACCAACCAACCAACCAACCAACCAACCAACCAACCAACCAACCAACCAACCAACCAACCAACCAACCAACCAACCAACCAACCAACCAACCAACCAACCAACCAACCAACCAACCAACCAACCAACCAACCAACCAACCAACCAACCAACCAACCAACCAACCAACCAACCAACCAACCAACCAACCAACCAACCAACCAACCAACCAACCAACCAACCAACCAACCAACCAACCAACCAACCAACCAACCAACCAACCAACCAACCAACCAACCAACCAACCAACCAACCAACCAACCAACCAACCAACCAACCAACCAACCAACCAACCAACCAACCAACCAACCAACCAACCAACCAACCAACCAACCAACCAACCAACCAACCAACCAACCAACCAACCAACCAACCAACCAACCAACCAACCAACCAACCAACCAACCAACCAACCAACCAACCAACCAACCAACCAACCAACCAACCAACCAACCAACCAACCAACCAACCAACCAACCAACCAACCAACCAACCAACCAACCAACCAACCAACCAACCAACCAACCAACCAACCAACCAACCAACCAACCAACCAACCAACCAACCAACCAACCAACCAACCAACCAACCAACCAACCAACCAACCAACCAACCAACCAACCAACCAACCAACCAACCAACCAACCAACCAACCAACCAACCAACCAACCAACCAACCAACCAACCAACCAACCAACCAACCAACCAACCAACCAACCAACCAACCAACCAACCAACCAACCAACCAACCAACCAACCAACCAACCAACCAACCAACCAACCAACCAACCAACCAACCAACCAACCAACCAACCAACCAACCAACCAACCAACCAACCAACCAACCAACCAACCAACCAACCAACCAACCAACCAACCAACCAACCAACCAACCAACCAACCAACCAACCAACCAACCAACCAACCAACCAACCAACCAACCAACCAACCAACCAACCAACCAACCAACCAACCAACCAACCAACCAACCAACCAACCAACCAACCAACCAACCAACCAACCAACCAACCAACCAACCAACCAACCAACCAACCAACCAACCAACCAACCAACCAACCAACCAACCAACCAACCAACCAACCAACCAACCAACCAACCAACCAACCAACCAACCAACCAACCAACCAACCAACCAACCAACCAACCAACCAACCAACCAACCAACCAACCAACCAACCAACCAACCAACCAACCAACCAACCAACCAACCAACCAACCAACCAACCAACCAACCAACCAACCAACCAACCAACCAACCAACCAACCAACCAACCAACCAACCAACCAACCAACCAACCAACCAACCAACCAACCAACCAACCAACCAACCAACCAACCAACCAACCAACCAACCAACCAACCAACCAACCAACCAACCAACCAACCAACCAACCAACCAAAGGTGCTAGAGTAACGAAGTGTAAAAAACGGGGAAACATCGACAGCTCAGAGCTTTCCGAATTTGTGCAGCAAAAGGTTGCCGTTTTCTCTCTCCGTTTTCCTTCCAAGAAATGTTCAGAAAACACTCGCAAGAAAGCTACTCGTGGAAGGTAGCAAATCCTTTTATCGAGGGAAGAATTTTTTTGTTTTAATTTAGAAAATAATTTTACGGCTATATTTTCACCTCTCTTTGCCCGCATATTATTCTCCGCCCGCCCGTCCGTCCGTCCACAAAACGAGAAAATTAAACGCACGCGGAAAGGTACGGGAATGGTTTGGGGGTTTATGGGGGTTTAACGTCCCAAAGCGACTAAGGCTATGAGGGACGCCGTAGTGAAGGGCTCCGCTTTAATTCGGACCACCTGATCTTCTTTAACGTGCGCTGACATCGCACGCCTCCATCGAAATGCGACCGCTGCGGCCGAGATCGAACCCGCGCCTCTCGGGTCAGCAGCCGAGCGCCATATATAACCACTAAGTTACTGCGGCGGGTTGCGATAAAGGTTAAGTTTTTCATACTTTTAAAATATAAGTGCGTCAAACTGAGTGTATTTCAAAACATTATAGTGCTTTAAACTGAATGTGTTTTGAATGGTACGGCAAAACAGCGCTGACGGACGGGACGGAAGAAGATGAGACAGACACATGCGCTGATGATCATGAGACACATGATCTTCTTCCGTCCCGTCCGTCAGCGCTGTTTTGCCGTACCATTCAACATGAACCAACCAGCCCGACTCAGACCTCTCCTTGAATGTGTTTTCAATTTTTTTTTTATATTTAGAAACTATAATGTGTTTCAAGTTGACTGCGTTTCTAATGTACCTCGAACTGGATGTGCTTTCATCTGAAGTGCTTTCTTCTGTAAAGTGCTAATTTGGTTCTGCGAACTGAGGCGCGACAATTTGAACCCGGTATAATGTCGTTTCTTGTATTGCACTAGAACTGCTGCCGAACTGCACATAGAGGGGGCCGGGCTTTCTGAAGCGCCGCAGTTATGCGGCTTTTACCCGCCACCCCCTTTTCTTCTTGAGAAACAAAATAAAGCTTGATATGATATGATTTGGTTCTGATATGATTTCCGGAGCCCTCCACTACGGCGTCTCTCATAGCCTTTGTCGCTTTGGGACGTGTTGCGGCTCAGGTAGCATGGTCGTGCCGGAGAGGGGATGAGGAAGGTCGGAGACGGTTTAAGGGAAAGACAAGAAGAAGAACTTTATACAAGTGAATTTACATATATACAAAAAGCAACTGGGAGAACCTCTCAGTAAGAGAGTCTCAATAACAAGGGGCTTGATGACGAGAAGCTACTCCGCCGTCCTCGCTGCCGAGTTTTATAGCGTTTCCTTTCCCTGGGCTCCCTAGATGGGGAACGGGCTTGTCGGGGAAGGAGTGTCCCGAAAGTTCACTGTGGCACCCATCACACACTCTCTCCATAGGGAACAAGTCCCCGTCACGTGTTGGGAGAGAGAGAAGGATGCCATCTGCGTCGCGCAGATTCTGGAAGGTTCTCGAACAGCGTTCCTGCGCTTTTCAAATTCAAAATTCAAATTCAAATTCTTTATTACATTCAAAAGTACACAAAGATGTGTCCAACACTGTCTGGACCCGTAGCCGTAGGCTAGTCATGGGTCCAAAAAATGAAATACAGTTATACAGACACTCCAGTACAAAGCAATTAGAAATTGTAACAGCGGGGTAGATACATGTGTATGAATACAAGCGCAGAAAAGGGAGAAAGAAAAAATTAAAAACATTACACGGAACAACTATATAATATGAAAAACATCGCCTATGTCCAAAAAAGAAATAATAATAATAATAACAACGAATTCGCGCAGCAGGTTGAGTAAGAGTTAGTTCTTAGTATGTATGTGCTGAAAGAATTTTTTTGCTGTAGGAGTGAAATTTTGAGCGTATTTTACTTCGTGGGGAAGGGTATTCCATATTTTTGCACCAATAAAAGCGAGCTGTCGTTCTCCATATACGTTGTGAGTGGGTGGCAGATTAAAGTTTCCAAGCGTTACATTCCTGGTGGGACGTGATGACATGTTAAATAGGGATATATGGAAAGGATGGTTGTATCTTACGACGCTGTTTACGGTAGTAGCTGTTTTCAGTAGCCGTAGTGAATCGAAAGGTAGTATCTGTAAGTCTTCGAATAATGATTTGCTGGGATGATCCGGTTTAGAATGAGTTATGACTCTTAATGATCGTTTCTGTAATCTTCGGATTGGCTCGATATAACTGTTGTAGGTCCATCCCCAAGAATCTAGGCAGTAAGAAAGGTGACTGTGGATGAAGGAAAAATATAAAATGCGTAAAATATTTGTATCAAAGAAGTCACGTGCCTGTAGCAGTTGATAGCACCCGGAGGCCAGTTTCGCCCCCACTGCAGATATGTGATTTTGCCAGTGCAGGTGCCTATCAAATATTACGCCAAGATATTTAAAAAAAGGTGTATGTTGCAGTACAGAGTTGTTAATGGAAATGTTCATACAGTTAATATCTACTTGTTTACTACGGGAGTGAAATACAGTATATTTTGTTTTTTCAACATTAACAGACAGCTTGTTAGCTGAAAACCAGTTAGAGATGCTTGCTAAATCTAAGTTCGTTTTGGACTCAATTTCCTCGATGTTGTTTCCTGTAATAATTATAGCGGTGTCATCGGCGTACATCAGCATATCTCCGAAATGTAGTGCACGTGGAAGATCGGAAACATATAAAGAAAAAAGCAGGGGTCCCAAAACAGACCCTTGGGGTACGCCCGTGTGTATACGTTGTGGTGACGATGATACATTATTCATTACGACTACCTGATGACGTTGATCGAAGTAACTAGAAAACAGCTCGAAAACCCGTTCTCTAAAGCCGTAGTGTTTTAGCTTGTACAAAAGGATGGAATGGTCAACGGTATCGAAAGCCTTTCTTAGGTCAAGAAAGACCACAGCCACAAGTTTGTTGTTATTTAAAGCACAATTTATTTTTTCGGCTAATAACTGGACTGCAGTTGATGTTGAATGATGCTGCCGAAAGCCGTGTTGCTGTGGGCAAATTATATTGTATTTTTCTAGAAATCTATTAATTCGATTTGCAAGAATTTTTTCGAAAAGGATATTAACAGCACTGAGGACTGATATAGGTCGATAGCTAGAAGGGTTTGAGCTGTCTCCATCCTTGTATATTGGAACTACTCGGGCGGTTTTTAGCGGCGTTGGGTACTTGGCGGTTTGCAGTGAGTGATTTAGAACGTGGCATAATATAGGACCGAGGATATCAATGTTGTCTTTCAACATACGTACAGTTATTCCATCCAATCCAGCGGCTTTATTGCTAGCCATAGTTGCCAATGTAGAATGTATTTCGCTAAGTTCAATGTCGTCTAGAAAAAAGGTATTTAGTAGTGGACTGGGTAACGAAGAGTTTACATCTGTGTTATTTGCAGAGGTGGCTGACGAAATCCCTACTGTAGTAAAATATGAATTAAAGTGGTTGACTACGTTCTGATCAATAACTGCCGGAAGCGTCTGTTGGCGCGGTTTACCAACAACACTGTTCACAATTCCCCACAGTTTTTTGGAGTTCCCAGCGCTATGTTCAATGAGGC
The DNA here is from genome assembly GCF_055824585.1 of Amblyomma mixtum. Lineage (NCBI taxonomy): Eukaryota > Metazoa > Arthropoda > Arachnida > Ixodida > Ixodidae > Amblyomma > Amblyomma mixtum. The sequence continues at coordinate 97,314,999 of NC_143017.1, read as the reverse complement.
GTGTGTAATATTCCTTTTTCCGTGTGCGCATAGCTGCAACAGATGTATTGCGCATTTTTTTGTACTGACCCAAGTAATAGTTGTTATCCTTATGCTGTTTCCATTTGTGATACCAGAAATCCTTCTGTTGTAGCACTGCTAGAATTTGTTTTGTCATCCAGGGCGAAATGGGCTGCTTATACGAACGAGCAGATAACTTCGTACTGCTGCTTGTTGTAGCGCACGTAAGAGTGTGAATAAGATTGGAGAATTCAGTTTCAACGTCTTCATGGTATATGGTACTAGTGTCAATAGACTGAATTTTGGATCTGAGCAAAGTGTAATCGATTCTCGTAATTACTTTGGTGGGTATTGATTTCGGTTTAATGATGTTTTGAACCGTTATATAGGTAGGTAGATGATCAGAAATAGGTTGGTTGCATACCCCTGCACTTATATTCGAAGTTATATTTGTTAAGATATGATCAATGACCGTTGCAGATGTGCTGGTTATTCTAGTGGGGATGGTAATCAAATTCCGAAAATTAAAGGAATTCAGCAGATGCGCATAGTCATTATGGTGTACGTTACGGGTATCTATGTTAATGTCTCCGCTAATTATAACCGGGTATTTGTGTTCTGACATGAGGGTGAAAAGTACTGATTCAAGTTTTTGAAGAAATAAGGCTACAGCTGAATTGGGGGGCCTATACACGACACCCACGATAACACAGTTCTCCAGTCTGATAAATAATGCTTCGATATAAGGTGTGCTGCAAGAAACGTTTGGCAATGCTGAGTAGGTGCGACTGTTGTGAACAAAAAGCGCTACGCCACCACCACGCGAAAGTGAATCACGTGGATGTGAATGGGTTAGGTAATCAGGAATGAGAACATTTTCCCCTTTTCTGAGCCAAGTTTCGGATATTGCGATGACGTCATAAGGTTTTTGGTGCTGGGAAAGATAGGCAAGGAGCAAGTTCAAGTTTTTTCTTATGCTACGTATGTTGCTGTGAAATATGTGCAAGGTATCGTTCTTTGTCTTCGTGAACGCCATATTTCTGCCCTGAGGTGGCTGTGCCTAAGAATGCGTCACTAGACAATTTTCGCAAGATCATCTTCGCATGCAAGATGTATGACTTTGGAATTATCTGCCTTCCGCACCAGGATTCTTCCATTGGAGACCCAGGCAAATTTCCAACCTTTTTCCCGCTTCAGTTGGACGGCCTTTCCTAGCAAAATTTTGTTTTCAGGACAGAGGTGGTCGTTCACAAAAACTGGGTCACTTTCCTCAAAACCGAGCATCGATGTGTTCAACCGGTTTTTCTTTGCAGCCTGAAAGAACGTGTCCCGCACAGTCCTTGATGTAAACTTCACAATGATGTTTGACAGTCCAGATCCTTTAGTTGGAACACGATGTGCGACATCTATATCACAGGCAGAGAGCTCGACTTTTAGGCACTTGGCCACTTTCTGCACTGTGTCACCTACATTCTCATTCTCTACCTCTGGTACGCCCTTTAGTTCAACATTGTTGCGCCTACCATATTGCTTCAACTCGACAAGTTCCTTTTTCAAATCCCCCATGTCTTTCCTCATCCTCTGACAATCTCTTTCCGTATCTTGAATCTGTTGCTTCACCTCAGTGAGCTCCTCGCGCAAGTTCCGGATTTCATTCTTGAATTCATCGAAGCTGTCACTGTTAAATTCAACGGATTTCCTTATGGTGATTACGTCCGTTCGGAGTTCGGCTATGGCTTCAAGAAATTTCGCTGTCATTTCAACGAATAGCTTGGCTAGTTCCTTAATGGTATTTGGTGCCTTTTCTGACATGGATGTAGCAAAATCCTTCAACACTTCCATAGTGTAGAAAATGTCGGAATCCGGCCCGAGTACAGACACAAACAGGCAAATAGGGAACAAATGGCGTAAACTTCCAACCACGTTCAGAGCAGACTGGCAGCTACAAAAATAGATACCTCAAGAAGAAGAAAAATATTTCAATAGCCCACCTGCGATGCGTAAAAACGGCAGGTTAGCAGTCGTCGCTGAACGGCCGCCAGCCTGCTCTGAAGTGTCGTCCGTCGGCGTCCGGTCAGTTTTGTAGGCGTCGAAAGCGCCCCCGAGTGTGCTGATATCCTGCTTTTGTTGATTATGACACGTGCTGAGATGCAAAGGGTGGTGCGCGTGCGTGCAGTCAGAGAACCCGTTTATCCGCCGCCGTCTTGGGCTGATTTTCACAGCTTTTTCTTGCCAGGGAGGCCTGCGATGCGTAAAAACGGCAGGTTAGCAGTCGTCGCTGAACGGCCGCCAGCCTGCTCTGAAGTGTCGTCCGTCGGCGTCCGGTCAGTTTTGTAGGCGTCGAAAGCGCCCCCGAGTGTGCTGATATCCTGCTTTTGTTGATTATGACACGTGCTGAGATGCAAAGGGTGGTGCGCGTGCGTGCAGTCAGAGAACCCGTTTATCCGCCGCCGTCTTGGGCTGATTTTCACAGCTTTTTCTTGCCAGGGAGGCCTGCGATGCGTAAAAACGGCAGGTTAGCAGTCGTCGCTGAACGGCCGCCAGCCTGCTCTGAAGCCTGAAGCCTGCTCTGAAGCCGCCAGCCTGCTCTTCATGTGGTCACACGTGCAGGGTCGCACGTGTGGTTGCACGCCCAATTCCGCGCGGTGTAGGGGAAACGGTCGCTGACCACTTCTTCCTGGAAGACGGATGCTGCTGTCAAACTTGATGACTGGACCCGGCTGACACCCGGGCCCCTTGGAATGTCTAGTACTGCCGACTGTGGCAGCTAACTTCTTTCTGTATTGGACGGTGCACTGCAGAGCTTGCTGGCTAGATGCGGGGTGGATAACTGACGCCGCTTCCGTGGCTAATTCAGGCGTTGACCCCGCGTGCCTTTCGTGACTCATCGGCATTCCGCTGCAACCGCGCCGATTTTTTCTCACGACGAAGGCGAAACGTAACAGACGTTAAACCCCATAAACCATCAAATAAGCGCACATGATTAAGCAACACTGGAGAAAAGGTCACTCTAGGGAGGCTTAAAAATGCGCCGGTTTCCTTTGTATATTAAGCAGGGCAGTGTAAAGAACATAACGTGCACAGTATTCAAGATATTTCTGAGAAAATAAAAACAGCGGAAAAGGGATGAAAAGTAAGCAACCGTCGTTCGCCGCACAAGGACAAGAAGTTGTTATGAAGAGCATTTTTAATGTTCCCAAAATTTAAATAGACCAAGGTCTTCATAAAAGCGTAACAATGAGAAAAGTAAACCGACAACATTACAAAATATTTGTGCTTATACACTGATTTCGACTTCGCTGATCCCGCCCGTAAAGTAAGGCAGTTGTCAAGCAGCGTTTCATGCTGTTAGAATGAGATCGCATTAGATCAAAAGAAAATGGGTCAAATCAGGCTAACAATCCAGTAATCTGTGAAAAAAAAAAAAAAAACTTAAGCAGAAACCCGTCCCTGCTCCCATTCCCAACCCTTGTATCGGAATCTGCCACAATATTTTCAAAGTAGGTCTACACCGGCATGAATCAAACCACAAAACAGACGCATATATGTCTGTGTAAAGCATTCGAAGGCAATAACAATTACTACCACCAGAAAATGTCGTCCAGTGCTTACATGATGGCGAAAACCAGTGTCGTGACTCAGCACATATATGAACGTAAAGAATAAGACTTAACTCAACAATTTTTTACATTCAAGCACATGTTGCCGATGACGTCAGAGTTATATGTGTGATGCAAAGCGCAAATTTTAAATGATAGAATATTATGATATGAAAGATAGAGCGACTCGGTTTGCATGGTCAAAAGCAAAAACATCTCTGCAAGCGTTACAAGTCGGCAGAAAAAGAATAAGGGAGTAAGAACACCTCCCATATTAAAGTCAACAGTTTCGATAAAAACGCACAAAGCAGTTATGATGCATGACGTGGGCAGAGACCATTTGCGTTTCTTTCGTTCTTCACAAAAGTAGCACTCTAAAGTCGAAACCGAAACTTCTGATGTCGATATTCCTCGCGACACCTGGCGACAGAGCTCTTCGCCTTGACGTCATAGGCAAAGCAAAGTCTGGGCAGCAGGACGGGAAAATGCGCATATCAGCTGCACTCGTTGACGACGAAAATTATGTGAACATGGCTGAAACTCGCTTCATTGTCGAGTTTACACCGCGCCCTGTAAGATTTCAGCTGAGCCTGCCGAGTGCTTCCAGCTGGACTACGGTGCAGAACACGCTGCTGCAAGGCTGCGGATTGTCCCCGACTGGGTCCGCCGTCCGCATAACGTACGCTGATGACGAGGACGAGAGGGTGCTGCTTTCTTCCGAACCCGAAATGCAGGAAGCACTTCGTGTCGCAGAGAAGAAAGGCAACGTTCTCCAAATACAGATCACCGAAGAGGATGCGCCTCCGCCAAGTCCATCGACGCGACCACTGAGCAGCGCCCCCCACAGCAACGACTCAGGCGAGTTTGTGTTTGTTGGCGGAAACAGAGCGTCGGCCGAGTCGGCAGCCAACACGGACGCGTCTGTAGCAGCCACCGCGTCGTCCGAGGCGTCAGCCGTGCCACGATCCGATGCAGGCGACGGCGGTTCAACCCCACCAGCCTGGTTCGTCGAATTCGTGCGAACGCTCAGGAACGAGCTCAAGGATGAAGTTACGGCAGAGGTTTTCAAGCGGCTCGACGCGCGCAAGGTCGACAGGTGGACGGCCGCCGCTGCTGCGGAGGCATTCCCGGACGCGCCGACGTGCGGCAATTGTCGCTGCCAGGTACAGGGTGTTCGCTACCGATGCTGGGTCTGCCCGAACTATGATCTGTGTGAAGTGTGCGAATCGCTGCCGAGCGTGCATGACAGCTCGCATGCGATGCTGAAAATCCGTAAGCCCGCTGGCTTGCAGCAGGCCGCGCGTCGTAAGCGTTCCAATGGCTGCACTTTTCGGCCTATCCGGTCCCCGAACCGCGCGTCCGCCATCCGGGAGATGAAGCAAGAGATGAAAATGCAGAAACTCATGAAGAAACTCGAAAAGTATAATCTCAGGGACAGCAACATCTACCGATTGCCTGGTGCAGCGTCTAGCACCGAAAACTACTTGAGCCCCGACGCTTACGATTCGGAGTTCATCTGCGACGAGACCATCCCCGACTGGACCCACGTCCAACCGGGAACCCGTTTCACAAAGCGCTGGAAGGTGCGCAACTCTGGAAGCAGAGCATGGGACGAAACCATCCTTCTCAAGTACTGCTGGGGTACCTTGGGGCTCATGCCGAATGACACGGACATTGAGGCCCCCCGACTGTTGCCGAACGAAGAAGGCATGCTGGAGGTCCAGTTCTCGGCGCCACACGAGCCCGGCCACTACCAGACTCACTGGCGGATGTTCAGTCCGCACGGCTACTTCGGTCACCGCCTGTGGTGCAACGTAGTTGTGGACCCGGCTCTCACCCTTGAGCCAAAGCAGAAGCACATGTCCAGCCTCAAGGTTGTTGATGGAGCCGACGATGACATCGGTCACGAGCCTGCCCTCAAGGCCGAGGACTTCGCCACTGGCCTCAAGGCTAACATTGTCTCGCACACCGCAACCCCATTCAATACTCCGGCTGCCGTTACCCCACGCAAGTCACCCGAGCCTGAGGAGGTAGAGGAGAACAGTGTGACAGCGCTTGGTTCCAACATGTCAATTCTGGACATGCCAATCCTTCACGACACTGAGGAGTCTGCCAGTGTGCTTAGCCTGAGCAGTGTGGACACTGAGGGTGACTTTGAGGTTGTGCCTCTGCCATCATGCTTCAATCTCAACATCCCGTTCAATCTGCCAGAGCCAAAGTCTGCAACAGAGAGAAGCGAGTTGACTGTGCAAAGCCCAGCAACTTCTTGCGAAGTGATATCCAAGCCTACAAAGTGCAACTACTGTGACCCACTGCAGTGCATGTCCTCACCTGCCGTTGCACCTCCCCAGGGCTACAGTGATAACGACGGGGATGGCACTGTTCCTTCACGGTTTCAGGACCCGCTGATTGAATCTGACTCATCCAACTCATCAGCCACTGCTACTCAGACAAACACAGCCGACGCCAAGACATCGTCTGACCATGAAGAGAAGCGAAATGAAGCTACCTCCACAGAAAGCGCAGAAAGTACGACCAAGGCAACGGCGAAGCCAGCGTTTTCTACGCGCAAGACATACAAAGTAGAAGGTGTTGGAGATGCACTACCAGAAGCCCTAGTAAATGGAGCTTTGAATGCAGCGGCCACAGTGTACAATACTGCCAAGACAGTCTTTTCGGGAATCCAGCAGGAAAGGCAGCGAATCAGCTCGCCACAGTGGACGCCACCAGCCACGTGCCTTGCTCCAGAGAACAAGCTCTTCGAGATGGGTTTCAGGAACAGGGAGCTCAATTCAGTACTGCTGAAGAAGCACTCCGGAGACATCCAGAAGGTGATCGAAGAGCTCATCAATGCCAACGCAGAGAGCTGGTCCACAGCAAGGCCCATGGAGGGCCCTCCCACAGCACGTCCTTTCATGTGTTCGTTTGACTAAATTTATCTCTGCACCTTGTGTGTCCTCCATTGGTTCTCTGCTTTCTAATATTATAAGCTTGCATTAACTACAGGAGCCTCTATTTAAGCGTAGATGTTTTTTTAAGCCATCGTACTGCTTGCCTTCACCTTTGTTTATCTAAAATTAGCATGAGTATGCACAAGACGTTTGATCACAAGTTGTACTTGTTTTGCCTGCTGCCTTGAAAATGTAATCTTGGAAACCATAAATCCTACAGTCTTGGCTGTGCTACCATTAGTGTGCTTTTTATGTATACTATGAGTTATCTCTCAGATTACAAGGATAGTGTCTAGTAGAGTTACAAGGAGTAGTAGTGTGTTGCTGTGGTTATTTGGATTTTTTTTCCATATTTTCCTTTTGGCTATAGAAACAATGTTTTACATGTTAGACAGTCATTTCTAGTGGTTCGTTTTGAGTTGCATTGTAGACTGAGCAAATGTCTCTCGTTTTAGACTGTTAGCCTTTTAGAATGTGGTGCACATTCATGGGTATGCACAGCTTTTGAACACTTGATGCATTTGCAGGGCTTTTTTTTTTTTTTTTCTTGTCTGTGTACTCGCAACTGTCTGGTGAAGGCTGTCACTGGCCATCAGCCTGTCGTTTGTTTGCCCACATGTAACAGCATAGAAATAAAGACGAGTCAACAAAAACAGTTGTTTGTTTACTTTTTTGAACCACAAAGTAACACGCGGCGTCTTTACAGAGCTTTTAATGGACATGAAAGAGGGACGCTGCTGCACTTCGTCGTATGCTTCACGGTGAATGTGGCTGCGCCAGCAATATGAATTTCTGGTTTTCTCCGACGCCTATGCGGCTGAAGGCATGGCATTTGGGGCCAAGTGAAACTTCCGTTTTCATAACATCAACTCCAGAGTCTGGAGTCACTCCAAGCAGCATACGCCGTTTGGCGCCAGGTACGCTCACGAAGAACGACTGAAAAGTGCATCAGAACGCTTGCTTGACAACGCAGATTTTACCACTTTCCAGCATTCTAAATGTATGCCTAGTGGCGCACACGCAAAAAACAAAAACAAAAAAAAACACTGCTCGCCAGGTAACGGTTCTGCCTTACTTTAAACGGCGCCCCTCGCTCAAACATGAATACGCTACAGCGCTAAATAATGGATGCGCTCGCCGAGCCCGCTTGCTAGATGATAGATATTACCTTTGCGGCAATATTCAAACAGCGCAGCGTTTAATGTAACCGGCATTCAGCCGTGATGGCGCCGAACTCGGTCACCACGGTAACGCGACCCGTAGCTTATGAAATTCGGTGCAGCGATTGCGCGTCCAACGCCAAGAAAGTGCGCGCTGTTCCCGCGGAAACGCCTGCAGCGCGACTGCATTCCGTACGCGTGAAGGCACCAGACAAACCATTTTGTTTTCGTGGCGGGGACCTAGTGGACGTTGGTAAACCACGTGGTTCTTGTTTGGATACGTCTCTTCCTTTTGTCCGTGTCTTTTTTGCGCTGTTTTAAAATGATATGCGATTTGGTTCGGTTTATGGGGGTTTAACGTCCCAAAGCGACTCAGGCTATGAGGGACGCGTAGTGAAGGGCTCCGGAAATTTAGACCACCTGGGGTTTCTTTAACGTGCACTGGCATCGCTTGGAGGCAGAAGACGCCACAACACCTGCCGCCCCAACTTTACCGTGGCGCTCAAAAATCATCGTTGCGAGCCTCGTTACACGACGCACCTAGGAGTGCCAGCGCATCAATTTTTGCCGAGGTTCCGAGATATATCAATTTCATTTCAGAGCTAACAAGCAAAGCTACAACAAAGCCCTGGCTAAGACAATTCCTCAGTACCTTTCCATTAGAAGTTATTGCACACAGCTGTAGCAGTATAGCTGCAACAAAAAACTGCCGTTCCTCACCATGGATGCCAGCCTGAAATATGTTTTAAAGAAAGAAAACGGCCTACAGACTACCATTTCCAAAGTGACAATGCATGCTCTTCTGTGCACATTTTTTTATTGCTCCTCAGAATCCACATTTCAGCACTCTCATACACAACACGGTCAGCATTTTCGAGGGAGGCAAGTGCCCGTACCCTCTCAAAGAGAGGAGCATGCTCAACAAAATGGAGAGACCCAGTTTTCCCTGCGGACTACGAGAGAAACAATCATGGGAGATGACCACTGGAGAGCGACAACACTGCACCCACCTTTCTCTGCGCCTCCGAAACAAGAGAGAGAACAGGGCCCACTAAAGAGTCAACACAAAAACAGAGAGGACGCCTTGGAACACGCTGCGGCACCTAAAATGAGTGCGCCAACAAAACCGTTGCCGCTATCACAAGACAATGCTTTGGATACCGAAATCCCCAACTAACATGCACTTTTTCTTTCTGCATGGTTTTATATTTGCTCCGTTGATCAGGAAACAGAGCTGGTGACCCATGAAATGACAACTGTAAAGACAGCGTAGCAGGAGCTGCAGCGCAGAAGTTACATGCACTGGAGGACCACCAACCGCACTGCAAATGCTGGAAAAGCGGGGAAATAAGAAAAGGAGAGAAAGGGGCATAAAAGGTAGGAGACCACAGAGAAAGGTTTAAAAAAAAAAAAAGGGAAATGCAAATTTCACATTAGAAAAAAAAAAAACATAGCACAGCACTGTTTCGTTTTCTTCAAGTTCAGGTCGGGCCTATGCACAAAAGATGCCGCGCTGGCTGCAACAAATGCCAACAGGCAGAGAAACGTTCCTAAGGAGCCACACACACACACTTCACCTCGCTTACTATAGTGACGTACTGGCAACAAACAGCATGTGTTACAAAGTCACAACAGAGGCCTTCATCTTTTCTTTTCTTCTTTCTCCCCCGTTGAAGTCCGGTGTTTTCTTTTTTTGCTTCGTTTAAAGTCCTGTCAGGAGGAGGAGGAGGAGAAGAAGAGAACGAGCAGCACATACACGCGCACAGCTGCCAGAATTTGTCGTCTTCAGCGCACAACGTGACCGCCGCTGCTCTTCAGGCCAGGGCAAGTTCAATGGGGAAGGCATGCGTGCCTTGTGTGTTGGGCTGCTGGGAGAGGAACCAATGCCCTCATATGGTCGTAATGGCAGCGACAACCGCAGCACAGGAAATTAAAAAAAAAAAAAAAAAAACCTTGCGCGACCAGCACTGTTCTCTTTCTCCACGAGAGGGGTGGGAAAAAAGAGGGGAGGTCTTGAGGGGGGCAGGCGCAGCAGCTGCGTCGCCATCTCTGCACACAGTTTTGGCTCAACTCTGGGAGCACGCCTTCCTTGAGGCTGCCTTCTTGTTCGCATGCCTGCCGCTTGATGTGCCGCCTGGCTCTTCTTCTGGACCCTCCTTTCCCACCCAGCTGGACTTGGTGCCTCACGCGAGATAAGTGTAGGTGTCCTTCTGGCCGTCCGCCCTCTGCAGGTACTCCTTCTCTATTAGGATGTCTATGCATTTCTGCAAAAGAAATGAAAGTGCCCGGTGAGAAATCATGCGCACACACTTCACCAAACAAGCCAACTCAATTCATGGAAGCCCAGTGTCTCAACAAAAACCAGCCTCTCCGCCGAACCCATGTGACAAGTGGGGTCACAGTCGTGGATCAGAATTCGATAAAAACGCTCTGGGATAAGATCATGTTTCAGAGCACGGAAGAGGTCTTCCTACTTCAAGACGGAAGCCACTGTAAGTCGATCATTTTTCAAGATAAGACTTGCATGTAATGCGACAGAATTGATTACTCAAACTAAATTGCATTTTCTCCTAATTCTGTAATGCATTGATTACTTTTCGCAATGTGCAACGTTCCCCTTAGCCCAATTATATTTTTCAGTAATCAATTATTACCAGTGTTATATTTTTTCCAAAAACAAGTTTTAGCCAGTGGTATAACTACGAGAACCTGAAGCAAAATAATGATGTAGCACAGAATTTCCTCGCGTATCATTGCACATTGGTCGAGCTGCGGAGAAGCCACTCATGCAGGGATGTCCGCACATGCAAACTGGACTCGCCCACATTTGACTAGCCTCATGTTCAGCGCTTCGCACTTTGGCACGATTGCGTAACGGATTGTCATGGTTATTGAGAGCTTCGCCTTTTTCCCCTCAGTGTGTGCATAACACCGAAGTGCAACTTCAAGCTGATATGCAGTCTTCTATGGTAAAGCAATGCATGTCCCATCAGTGCCACATCGAGACGCTCTTCAGTGTTGCTGCGAGTGAAGTGTCCACAAAGAAACACGGAAAAATGCCGGAGACAACTTTGAAAAACAACTCCAGATGGAATTATCAACATATGTACTACAATAGACTACAGAGCAAGCTGCACCAGCTCATTCTCGCACATGTGTATATGTGCTATGCTAATACAGTAGAATCTCAATGATACGAACACTGTTGATACGAATTTGCAAAATTCTCTGACTGGAGTTTACTCTGTATTATGTGCACAATTTGTGATCTTTCGAATGCTCTTCAGCACTATTATGAAGGATATGAATGAGTGAGCCTTGAACACTAAACGCTGCCCGTACATTGGTGGCACCACGATTGCTAGTCACTGCCAGCAGCGAGCTGCGGCACACGGCCCGCCTGTCAACACTGCATTGCACTGCATTAGGGGCATACAGTCGCACTGTATGTACCACGAGTAGTGAGCTGTGTGGGCATACGGCCATAAATAAATCCCGTCAGCTGTAAACAGATCTGCATGAGCGCACTTCCCATGCTTCTGCATGAGACTTTTGTTCTCTTTGGATGATAAAAAATTTCGGATGCAAATTTTTTCATGACCACGCGAGATTCGCATCGCCGAGATTTTAGCGTGAAAGAAGGGTTTAAAATAACATACTATTAACAGATTACATCCCTATGATAATTCAGTAACTTTTCATGGGCTGAAATCTACCGCTGAAATCAGCAAGCTTTCAGATGAAGCAAATGCAATTGCAATCATTCGGTTGCTTGGTTCCTGCAACATGAAGGCTGCTCAAGATGCACTGGTGGGGTCAGAAGTGCCCAGGACGCTCGAGCACTTGCAAAATGCGTACAGCTGATGGTGGCACGTTTTTTATCACCATGTCCATTCCTGCTAGAAGGGGCAGTCGTCCAAGAACGTCATCGAAACAGTTTTTCAATCTCTCAGTTTGATACGCGTAGGAACGCTCAAATGCAAGCTGCGACTCTGCTGGCACAGCGAAGCATCTGAGCCAGTGGTGGCACGTCCTAGGAACTTCTGTACTCGATGGTACACGTACGACATCCTGACCAGTGCCTACAATTTCGCACAGCTGTAGAGCGCCGTCTCAGAGCATAGCGAAATGCACAGAGCCTATGGCATTTGATTCAATGAGCTTTATGACACACGATTCAATGTGCTGAACTTTAATTTGCATCAAGCTAAACAGTTTTACAATGAATCAAAGCTGAAATCAACTCCTTTCCTCTGAACATAACGGAGGATCAGCTGGACTAAATAAAAGCTGCATGAGTAGTATGACAGAGACCTGTAGACAGAACTTGGCTAGGCAGCAGTGAGGCCATACTCATGATACATACGACAGCCAAAACAAATTAATTTGTGCAATGCCTCTCCAATTAACTGAGAGGAATCAAAGCAGTACCAAGTAAGCAGAGACGCTGTAAGCAAACGGGGCAGCACAGCTGCATCGGCCCCAAAGTAATCACTTTGCAAAAACAATTTATAAAGGAAGATTATCACCAGTCATCAACTCAAGCAGAGGACACAGTTCACAAGATATGAGGTGTGTGCAAATTATTGGCAAAGCCTGGTCACTTTTTTATAAATTACCCAACCGCTACGAATAGTGCACGACTTTGAAGTCAGAAAAGCATTCGAAAGCAAAAAAATGTGCCTATGGCTGGAACAAGTGCTTACCTTAATTACAGGCACCCTGGGTTTAAACCTGGAGGACAGCTGGTTCAAAACCTCGGCGAGAAGTTGTTGGTGCTTGAGTGTCTTGCGCATCTTCATGATTCGCACAATGGCCGCCTGGAACAGCACACAATCGCGGATGTTAACCCATTAGGGACCAAGAAAAATCTAACAGACAGATTTTCTTCATTTTTAGCACATAATACTCTCATATAAAGAAAAAGAGATTGCTGAAATTTCGTCACGATTGCTTTATTCCTTCCAGAGGTTACACAGGTGTACTTTTTATAGTACACTGGGTCTTCCCCATAGCACATGTGGCTACTTCACTGCATTCCTATTGGTGGCATGAATTTTGTTATTATGTCCGCGATTTTTACGCAGGGTGATATAACACTTCTTGCAGGCCCTCATGAATATTTTCTGGCTATACTGGCACCGCAGTTATCCTACTTTGCACGGAAAGCTTTCTCCTTTTCAAAGAAGCATCAGATACGATTGAGCCAGAGTGTCTGCGAACCGCTGGTTACTGCATGTCAAGGTGTAGGTAATAATGAGTAACATTCTTACCAAAGCAAAAATAGTCAGCAGGCTCATCTCTAGCATTTTGGCAGATTGTTCAGGCTTTCACAATTGCAAAGTTGAGCTTTGGTGTCAACAACTATCCCTATCACTTTTTGTCCCTGATGCTGATATACTGGCAGTAGATGGCTTGAAGCGAAAGGTCAACACCTGCCATACCACTATTGTAAAAGGAAAGGAGTTTTGGCTTTAAAAAAATCTGTTTTTCTTGTGCTATAGGCAACCACCACTCTACAAAACACGTAGGCTCACTGCTGCTATAGTTGCAAGCCATAGTTACTATACTGTTGGTCGTAGACTTCAATAAAGGCATGTAACCTATACTACTGAAGCAAGAATCGATGTTTCATGGCTGCTTCTATTTCATCGCTTTCTTTGGCCCGAGTGGACACTTTCTAAACCCATTTTGGCGAACGGTTCCTCTAGCCCTAAATTCCTCCCAGTGGAGCGTTACAAGAATGTCTTGAGAGGTAAAAAAATTACAAAAAAAAGATGAAATGGTCACTAAGCGTTGAAATCACCTCAGGTGACGACAGGACAACACGCGCTTCCAAAAGTTTCATTTCTGAACTCAAGTACTTTCCGCAGACAGTGTGAATGGCATAACAGTAACTGTCTGCTCTGTAGAACCTTGAGTTCTTATAACCAAACTTTATTACAACCAATTAAAATCATACCATCATCATACTCAAGACCTCTAGCGGCAAGTACAGCAGCCTCCGAGGCCTTGCTAAGCAGACAAAGTGATTTTTTCAGAAAAATTGGAAGGAACCATAAGATCTATGAAGTGGAATAAATAGGCGCCGTTCTGCACACAGGAAGACCCAGTGTACTATAGAAAGTACAGCAGTATATAAACCATCACAGAGCAAAAAACGCCAAAGGTGCGGGACATTCAAAGCATCCGTTGTTTACTTTCGTCTTTCGTGCTGCTCTATACTTGAAACTAGCGTGATATGTACATAAATGCGGCCGTGAGAAAATAATAAGCAAGAAACTACCGGTGCAGTTTGTGGGAAACAAACATCCTGAAGTTTCACCACGGAAAGCTAACATACTGAGCAGAGGAAGTGCGCCAAATTAGTTGAGGGTGGTTGGCCAATCCCCTGTTGACAAAAGCATGCCCTACTTCAAAAGAAAATTCCAGTCTTTGGGGGTGAAATTATAAAAAAATTAACTGTACTTTTAAAAGTACGCTGGGCGCTAATGGGTTAAGACACTAATGAGCCGTACTATCCTGCTTTCTGGGCTCCACACAAACTGGACTAATCAGAACTTCGTCTACATATCGTTCCCCAAGCGCATTGGGCAATATCAATGCATAAGTGACCAACATATGCACACAAAGCAGGAGCTATTAGGTACATAGTTGCTTGCTCCAGCACAGTGCAAAAGGAGAATGAGTGCACCAAGCTCGCAGGTAGTGTTAATCTCTGACTCGGACCCGAGAGTGCATTAACAGGGACTACTCAAATGAACATGCAAGGTAATGCTGCTGCATGCCGCTGAGCCCATTCGTGCACGCATAACAGAAGACTTTCATAAATCAGTTTGAACGAATGCCAGTACAGCAATGCCATTACAGACGAGGACAGCCACTAATTACCAATGCTCAGAAACAGATTGCCTTGCTTCTACCTTCACGCACAGCTGCACAGACCAAACCCTTCAAAAGCCATTCGAGCCACACATCCTTCAGCAAAGGGGATCCTCTCCAGCAAATTCAAACACATTTTCCTTCCTACCCATTAGAAGAAGCTCCGAGTCTTCCACTATTTGCACAGATACATTTACATGTTTCCATGCCTTTACTCTAAATGTTCGTGACAACTGGCTGCGTGCTACAACACCAAAACGCTGAGCCAAACAAAAAGTTCTTGGCTCTGCAAAACATGCAGCACATGCCTGAATAAGGATCTTCCTGTCCTCTTCAATGTTCTTGTGAGTCGTCTCTTGTTCCACCTTCATCTCGGCCTTCATGGGGACGTTGATGTTGACGCGCAGTTTCTTGTTCTTGTAGTCCTCAAAGAGGGCCACCACAGCCTCGGGCCGCAGCTCACAGTTGCCACCGGATGAGGAGTCCTCCTCTTCTGAACACACCAGCAGCTTGGACTTGAGCAGGATCTGCAGGACCTGCTGCAGAATGTCCTAGAAGAGCAAGCAGGCAGGCAGGGAAGTCAGCAAAACAGAACTGACACAACAGAGCACATGGCCTTCAAGGGTTTTCCATCGTTTTAGCCTGGAGGAACACCTGCGACTTTCAAAATGTGCTGAAGAACCTGTACGTCCTCCCTTCCAGCCTATAAGCAAGCAAGATAAAAAGAAGTGCATGCAGATGCACATCTCCACAAAAAATGCCCGAATTCAATAGTTAATGACAGGCTGTAAAGTTAAACAGCTTGCTATGATTACAGTGTGATTAGCCTCGAAATAAAGTGAGTTCTGGATAGGTGAGGACTCAAACAAGCATGGATATAGGCAATAAGGGAGCCCAGAAAACAAGGGTCCCAAGGAACCCAGTTTAAGAGCCCCAGCAGAAAAGAATAATATGTACATTTTAACTACTGGGTCGGGCCACGAGAGGCTCTGATGTGTTTGTGGCGCCTCGCAGCACGGCAACAAAGAGGGAGGGTGCAAGTGGAATCAACACGAATGCAACAGCATCAAGACAGCCTTCAGTGCCGATGGGCCAGTGCAGCTCAATTTTTACATACAGCCACACAGCAGTGGTTATTGGTGCCAAGCAAATTGCGACTTGCTTGCCTGTTCATTAGCTTCACTGGTGACAGTGCTATGGACGCCAACCATACCTTCATTTTCGTGAGACTGCAGTGCTGTCAACAAGGCGGTACCCAGGCCAGACTTTCAATACTGATAGGCAAGTAGCTGAGAACCACTGTTAGCAGTAGCTTTATAAGAACCACACTAGATCTAGCTATGCTCCTTGAAAAAAAAATTTTTCCGAGCACCATGACTGCCTTCAGTTCCGAACTCCACCTGTGGCTCGAATTACTTGCCATCTTCAGCACAGCTGGAGTATTTTCAGATATTTATTCGGAGGAGCACGGATGGAAGGCACCGTGTCTAAAGCACACGGTCCATACACTTAGACCCAAATCAGAGGCAAGCATGTTAAAAAGGCAACGGCAAACAAACACAACCAACCATTTTGATGCCAGTCCCTTCTTGAAGCTGCTGCACCGTGTAGGAGAGTTCAATGTTGTACTGCAACAGGACAGCCATTTGGAAGGTGGACGCCTGCAAGTAGAGATTAACACACACTTGTCACTCAAAGGTTGACAGGCTCTTTCAAGACAAGGCCAGAAAGCTTCACACATAAGCTTCTGTGTTCATTCCTAAGATAAAAAAATTGTACGCCAATAAAGCCAGAATTTTTTTTTTTTGTGAGACAATATTACTGCAGCGAGCCTACAATTCATGAACTCACCAGTAGCCTAGCAGATGGTGCTACGCCGACATATTAGTGACAGTATGTTATCTCCCTCAGGGCTCAAGACAGCAATGAGAGTGGTGGGCCAGCCCACAGAAGTACTGGAGCAATTTTTAAAGCTGGAACACTTCAGGATCAGAGGAGATTAGATTCCATTAATTTTCACTTCAGGCTTGCCTTAGCAGCAGTAAAATGGCTACACACCATCCCCAGGCAGTGGACACACTGCATTTTTAAGTGCACACTGTGATCTGCTGAGGCGATAGCACAGCAACACAGGGGTCACTACACCCGATGCAAATGGGTTTTTCAATTGTTTAGAGCAGAGCTTCTCTAACTTTTTTGCCTCA
Source organism: Amblyomma mixtum (assembly GCF_055824585.1). Lineage (NCBI taxonomy): Eukaryota > Metazoa > Arthropoda > Arachnida > Ixodida > Ixodidae > Amblyomma > Amblyomma mixtum. The sequence goes on along the minus strand of NC_143017.1, from coordinate 97,298,203 downwards.
AGAAATCTCAACAGCCCTCCATGCATTGTGTCGGCGCACGCACACACAAACCATCACAACTGGTCCGTGTTCCCTATGAGCAGACCTTGCAAGCTTTTTTACCGTTCTGTTCATTTGGTATGTATTTTGTATTATTTTGTATTTTGTATTCACAGTGTGTGTGAATATAATCACACTTCAATAAAAGCTCATAAAATTTAACCTCCATTAATTAGGAAATCAGGATAATTCAAACTGCAGGCTCTGTCCCGGACAACGACAATGCAAGTCTATGGTGTCGTAAGCTCGCCGATTAGAATGCTACGGGTCTCACACCGGTTAAATTCAAACGGTGAAGGGAGGCCAAGTCCAAGTATGACCAGTGCAGCAAGAGATCATCGAACTAGCCCCACTCAAAACCTGAATTTCATGGTGCAGAGTCACTCGTGGCAAAAGTGAAGATGAAGAGACAACCCTGTATTCACCCCCCCTTCCTCTCACTTTCGTTTCCTTCACTTCCGTCCACACGGTTCCATTCTTCCAGTGTGCCGAAACTCTTCGCTCGTCACGTGCCATTCGCTGTTCATACGGCTGAAGCCTCCTTAAACACGCTTGAGAGAGATGTTAAGCGGTAACAGAGGTGCTCCACCGCATCGCACCGTGAAGGACGCCGGGGAGACCCTTACTATTTTGAAGCAGTTTTGCTTCGATGCTCTGGACAGTATTCACACAATAAAGAATTAATGAAGACATGAAAAAGTAACCAATGCCACGCTATTCTTATCTCAAAAGCAGGCACCCATTGCCCAGCCTTTCACCAAATAAATTATTCAGATTCAGGCAGTTCTTGACATTTTTTCCGGAGTCATTCAACAATTCGAACTTTCGGACATTTCGAACATTTATGGTTTGGTTTGGTTTATGGGGTTTAACGTCCCAAAGCGACTAAGGCTATGAGAGACGCCGTAGTGGAGGGCTACGGAAATTTCGACCACCTGGGGTTCTTTAACGTGCACTGACATCGCACAGTACACGGGCCTCTAGAATTTCTCCCCCAAAGAAATTCTAGCCGCCACAGCCGGGATCGAACCCGCGTCTTTTGAGTCAGCAGCTGAGCACCATAACCGCTGAGCCACCGCGGCGGCTCGAAGATTTTTTTTTCGGTCACAAGCTCAAAATAACAAGCTTTTACTGTACACCCGAAATTAAACGTTCCCTAAGCCCACCTGCAATGTGTAGCGGTTCTTGTGGAAGCAGTTGGCAATCAGCTCTCCCTTAGACATGTTGTACAGCCAGTGGAGCTTCCGGCCACTGTGCTGGCTGCTGTAGAACATGGTGAAACGCTGAACGCTGCGTTCCAGCTGCAACATAAGAAAAGTGCACACAACAAGGTCAACAGCTACTCATACAACATGTTTACCCCACCATACAAGTGTATACCTGCCAGTTTTGATGCCAAAGAAATAAAAAAATGAATAATTAAACTGGTCCATCTCACCCACTATAGTAAGATAAGGCACATGAGAGCACTGCTGCAGTGAATGTTCAGCGATGCCTGAGTGGGACCACCACAGGTCACACACAAGTTGCCACTTTGGTTAAGCTAGTCATTTTAGCCTGATGAGTGAATGTTCGGCTTCTTTCTAAGAGGATTACATAAGTAACCTTTGCAATAGAGGCTCGTTGTCTGTGAGTGGCAAGGCAGCTCTTGCTAAGGTCTGTCCATATCCCAGCCACAAGCTTTCCTTTTGGCTACACACAGAATGGATGATATGGTGTGGCATGCGGGGTTTACAGTACTACAGCTGGGCTTACGACACGATATGAGCTATGAGAGACGTCAGAGCAGACAGAGCAGATAACTCCGGATGCCCTAAATGCCAAACTACATCATGGACGGTAACACACAATGCAAAAAACCACTGAAAATGCACATCCAATAAGACTCCACACTTTGTGCACTTTGTGACAGAACCACATCCAAAACGAATTCAGTTAAACCCAGACATAGTGAATTCCTCGATATTATGATGTTTCTCAATTCCCCAATGCCGCCCCCATTGAAGCGCGTGTACTTGTGACCTTCATGTAACAAAGGTGTTGCAGCAGTTCACCTTGATACAGCGAACTCGTGATGGCGACTCTGTTAGCTAGTGCCGAGTTACGAAATTTGGCAGAAAAAGTTTAATGACGATACAACACAAACTGCCATGAGAGGAACGTCTCCAATTGCAATGAATGGCCGCAGCTGATGCAACACGCTGTGGTCCAGCGCTGTTCGCGCATCTCCACTGCTTTGATTTTTTGAACGTCATGCCACGTAGCACTACAATGCTCAAAAACAGCAAAAAATAACAGGACATAACAGGGCTGCACAACATGGCAGGGGTTCTCAAACCGGGCTCCACTGAACCCAGTAACACTACTAGAACGCCCCAGGTGTACTTCACCATGCAATAATGAATCAAAAGCCGGACACAGGCCCAGGCCCAGCATGGGCCCGACAAAGCAACATATTTCCTGGCATGGGACGGGCCGGGCCTGGGTTTTACCTAAAACACCAATTTCAAACTATTTGAAGCAAGCAATAGCAGACTGCCCCTACGTACTGCCTGAATGGTTTACTCATTCATACCAAACCAGCAATCTTGAAAAAAAAGCTTGCTTTTAAAGTCAGTTTTTCCCAACTGCACAGACAAGCAAGTCATATCTCCATGAAGGCCACTGAAACAGTGCATGAATGGAAAAATGACCAGCTTGTTGTTAAACACGCAACAATGGTTTCACAATCGCAATGAGACCACTTCAGAAGAGCAATGTGGAGGAACATCTTACCGCCTGCGGCAGAGCTAACGTGAATGACTGCTGGAATGGCCAAGATCCAGAGCTCAGGACCTGTATACTGAAGTCCACTGGAACAAAGAAATCGGCAGAACATTTTCAGGACAGCAAACTTTCGACAGCGTCCCTCTTTTCTATGAAACAGTAGCAATGCGCAATAAATACTGCGTGTCCCACAATGCAAGGTGAGCTCAGGACTGATCACCTTTTCATAAAAGCGTCCGCAAACAGACTTAAAAAGGGATAGCAGCACCATACTTAAGCTATAAATAGTTTTATAGCTTGAAACTGGAAAAACCATTGCTGGTCAAAAAGTAATGCCATCCATTTTTGTGAACGTACTCCAAATTTAAAAAAAAAAAAAAAATGAAAGAGCCTACAAGAGGTGGTCTTAATTTCTATACCCAGGAAAAAATAGGGCCAAGGTCTTGAATTCTATAAAATCTATAAAAGCAAGGCCTATAAAATCAAGGCACAACTTAAATTAGTGCCTTGGTAAGCACAAGAGGTCTCCAAGGCACGTGGTGCCGTCAATGAATTTGAGCCTTAATTGCTGGGAACACAAATGCGATATGATAGCAGATAACAACAAAAGCGTCTTCCTTCACCGTAATCAAACTTGGTGACCTAGTGAAAGCCTTACATATTCATAAGGCTGACACAACATGGGTTAGCAAGCCATCTACCATGCTGCTGACGCGCGATTTTGTACCATTAGAGAGCATCTTATGAGCATGGCAGGATGGCATCATCATTGTGACATGTATGTATTCCATCCTTGTTTGAAAAAAAAACCTTCAGTTGACAGCAAGCATCTCTTCTTGATAAAAGCACTGGCAACTTGCCAACTCAAAAGAAGCACATTGAGTGGAGTGTAACATCCACAAATTTTTTTTTTTCTGCCCATTACTCACGTCCGAGGGCGTCTTCGGAATTCGACATATGCTTCCGGAATTGCTCGTTGAGGTCCTTGCTCACTCCAATGTCCTGGAACATGCGCTGGAGCTTCGAGGTGTACTCAAAGCCACAGGCTTGCTGCAAATTGAACACGCAGCTAGTCAGCAACAAGAAGCGCCAGTGCCAACAAGCAACAGTGAAATGACACGACTTCACTGCAGTTAGCAAGTTGTGGGAGGAATCTCAGTATCGAATAAGTTTAAGGCATGGTCAGTGTGTTAACGGTGAGCAAAGAAGTGGACCCAACAATGGCGTACCTGAGAATGAAGAGAGATTATCTGAACCATGACATTCCTGCACAAAAGGCTCTTTAGGCTCAAAATTTCACCACAGGAAAGAGGTGTTTGATAGCACCTTCTGACTAATGCTGTTTGCCTAGTTTGAAGTTCTTTCTTCTGTAACAAATTTCAGTGAACAGAGACAGCTCTTAAGGACCTATAAGTACTTGTAACTATTTATTGACAGTGCACTTGAAACAACTTGCCCAGTGAGGCTGTCTCGCATCTTGTAAAACCGGCTAAAAAGAGACATCCTTTTGAATTAGCATGCATGACATTACATTTCTGGTGCATTACACTAACATGGCATAGGGTAAGGTTGCCTTGTTTAAAGTATTCAACAACAACTTCATCCATATTTTTTTTCTTAGTAAAAATTAATTGTTTGCTCTTTTTTTTCTTTGTTAGGCAGCAAAAGACACTTATTGCTGAGGAAATTTAACGCTACAACATTTTTTTTCCCCCGCCCTCTGATTCAAACTTGCAACATCGACCGATAAGGACTCTGATCAGCACTTGCAAGTAAACAGTGGTGCAACCTAGCTTCTGAGATCTGCACTCTAAGAGCTGTCTCGACGCTGCAGTTAGCTCGCAAGAATGGCCATTGCCACCAACACCTGCATTTTTTTTCCGGCCTTCTCTAGCTTAAAAGAGCTCCCCTTTTCTGTGAATGTAGCCGCTTTTTCATTAAAATCTACTCTAACAGGCCAATTTCAATTCGTAAAGGGGAGGTCTGAAACAAAGGCATCAAAGAGGGGACCTGTACCTTGAGCTTGGAGATCATGCTGGCCTCAGCATCATCACTGGCCGACATGTGTTGCACTAGCCGCTTGGCCAACATCTTGCTGTAGAACTTCTGGAACACATCTTTGTCCTCAATGTACTTGAACACTATCATCTGTAATAAGAAAGACATTGCTTGCATTGTCACTCAGCACAACAGCGAAACCGAACACAACAGCAATGCTTGGCAGACGCAAATTGTGCCACACAGCTTGCACGGGTTTCATCTTAAAAGTAGATAACCACCACCCAGGTTTTTACCAAATAAATTTACTACGATGCGAATGGTTTCTGGCAGTTTTTTTCAGGTCCTTTAATAATTCTGATATTTTTCTTGGCCCCTGAAGTCAGAATTAAGGAGCTTTTACTGCATTAAAACTTTTCGGTTGTCTCTCAAGGACTGAATGAACTACCCATAGAACTAAAACTGATTGTGTTCAGGAAAGAAAAAACAGCGCTAAATTCTACACAAACCACACAGAAAGACGGACAGGACGGGCACTGACTCTAACTAAGTTTATTGAAAGCCACATGTAGCATATATATAGCCCGAAGAAGGTGAACGCATGCGCATTTCCCACATGGCAACAGCACCCACACACACACGGACGATAACTTCTCATAATCGCGTATTTTTTAACAATCTGTGCTCACTTCCTCGTAGGGAGGTAGAAGTGGTGCTGACGCACATGCCACCCCTCTCTTTGATAAAAAAGGCTTCGGCCAGTTCGCAAGCTAATCTATCTTTACTTCTGGTTAGAATTTTAATCTCTTCAAGTCGTGGTGCACAGTGCTTTTTATTTTCATCAATGCAAGAGCGGCACAATGTCACAATGTCAGAATTTAGCGCTGTTTTTTCTTTCCTGAACACAATGTCACACCAACTAGCCCAGCAAAAGGTACTGTTAAACTAAAACTGAGCACATTTTTCTTTTCTCTTACTCACCACTTGATTAAGAGTATCCTCTAGCTCCGACTCCTCTGGGTTTTTAGAGCTGAAAAGGAAAAAATAAAAATGAAATGAGACAGGCACAAACATTCAAAGCCGCATTCCTACTCCAGTCACCCTGCCCAGCAAGTGCCCTGTGCACACTCGTGCAGCCTAACAACCAATTCTGCAAGAATGCCGAAAGCACCTTGTGCAAGGGCTCACCTCTTCTTGAGTAGAATGTCACAGTATTTAGCCAGGAGCTCAGGAGATTTACTAGACGAGTTGGCAAGCCTTGTGATGGCATTGTTGTTGATGAACTTTCCACAAGCCTGCACATAAAGACAAAAGAAGTGCACATGAGAAACTGGCAGCGCATCTGGTCGCGAGGTAATGGCTAACAGTGGTGTCGAAGCCCAGCTTATACAGTCGACAACCGAAAATTCAGACGGCTCATTTTTCGGACATGCTTGATTATTCGGACTTTTTCGCGGCACCGCGACATGGCCCATAGAGCCAATGTGTAAGAGCGCTTGAAATTTCGGACGCACCGCAACTGACCACTCGATTTTTCGGACCTCGTTCGCACTCGCCGCCAGTACCCAAGCCGCCATATAATGTGTACAGTGGAACCTCATTAATTCAGACTGCAGGAGATATCGAAAACTTGATCAAATAAAACTAAATTCAAGCCACTGTGCTCGTGTGGTTTCGAATTCGTACTGTTCTTGAATATCTTCCGTCGCACGAACTTAAACTGTAGTCTCAGTTCACGGAACTCATCTGTGCCGACTGTTTCGTCCCGAATACGGAACGCGAATACGATCGCGGAGGCGACGTGAGCGCACACAGGAGCTTCCAAGTGCCGTCCATGGATGGCGCCCGAGGCCGTGATCATCACCATCAACTTTTTTTCTCCGTCGCGATTTTCCGCTATCCACATCGCCATCAGTATTGCCAGCGCCAGTCTTTTGTGGCATGTTAGTGCATTTGCCGTAATAGTTGTGGTTGTGGCTTTCGTGTGCTGCCACCAAGCTTTGCAGCTTTAGCATGATAAGCAAGCGCCTTAAGCTACACGGTTGGGAATTAGCTCTTGAACACGGTAAGCATGTGGCGGGCAGGACATTCGACATGGTCAAGACGTGCGTCTGATGATGGTGCAACCAAAAGAGAAAAACAAGCTGCAAAGAGCGCGCAAGCCGTGCGAGTTTCCCGAAATGGAAGAATAGCTGTCTGCAATGTGATGGAAGTGCGGAACAATGGCTACGCGTTGTCAGCAGACATGCTGCGCGGCTTCTTTTCGGATGAGCATGCACCAGAGCACAGCACCAGCTCAGAACTCCGTGAGTGACGATTGAACCACAAATAAATGTCGCTCATTCCTGATTGGGTGTTTTTACTTTAAAAAAAATTTTTTTTTTTTTTTCGCACATCGCGTGTATGGGCCGCACCCCGAAAATTGGCCCGCGAATCTAGAAAAAAAAGTGCGGCCCTTATACGCGTTCATACGTTATGTCACGTGGTAAAATATAGTCATGAGGAGCTTTAGAATGTGTGCAGTACAACTGGCCGCTTCCTCCGGCATACTGGTAATAAGTTCCGTGATTTTTTCGATGATTTTCTGGACTGGCCGATTTTTCGGTCGTTATCGCGGTCCCTAGAGAGTCCGAAAAATCAGTCGTCAACTGTAATCAGTTTATCAACCCATTTTTGCAATAAAATAAATAACAGAAGAGGAAAAACATGCGCTGGTCTATTCTGTAACTGGCATTGCATGTAGGCACGAAAAGTAAGCTTGAATTACAGATACCCGAGCCCCAGATCGTATCATATAAAGGGACCCAGCAGTGGTACATGAGACATAATTACAGCTTCAGTACAGCTCATAGAGCAGCACTTCAGTGTGGCTCAATGATCTAAAACCTCAAGTGTCTACTCTGCAACAAAACTTGAAGCACTATCTGCAGTTCTAGTACACCACTGATCCACTGCAAACAAACACAGAGTTTACCTTAAACCGTGCTTTGGCTTTGCTAAACCTGCTTTCTCAAAGTTGTGGAATGCCACCAGATCCTATTTAAAAATCTGCCACAATACACACGAAGCTGGCCTGTACCTCTCAGTGCCACTACTACTCCCAGTTCATCGACCTGAACATGAAACTAAAGCCTTTCCAAGGCAACACCCCCCCCCCACACACCGACCTTGTCGAGCGAGGCGACGAAGCCCACATCGTTTGCGAAGGCAGTCATGACGAGGGCATTGTACTTGCGGTGCACTTGAAGAAGGGTGGCCACGTACAGCTTGGGGTCCTGAGCAGCCCCTTCGCCCAACCGCTCCACTGCAGAGAGGCCCTGGGCCTGCATTGAAGACACACTGCCTCAGCATGGCAATAGGTGGAGTGGCTAATGCAAGGACCACTCGCAGCCACACAGTGGATAGTAGACATCTACTGACTACTGAAGAATGCAGTAAAACCTTGTTAATTCACATTTCAAGGAGGAGAAAAAAATGTCCGAATTATCCAAAGGTCGAATCAGTGAACGGCTCCCACAAAACGACCAAAAACCACTTGGATGATACAGACAAGCCCCAATATACCGAATTCAAAGGGGATCACGAAATAGTCTGATATATTAAAACCTCAATAATTAAAAATCAGATAATTAGAAGAATTTCTGAAGCCTGGCAATTTCTAATGTAAATTTGGCCAGATAATTCGAAGTGGCTGCGTGCATTAACCCTGTTAATTTGAAGATCTGAGGTGCTGTGCGAGTTTGTCCAATCCCGATTTTGCCATCAGCCGATGAAGCGACAGTCCCTTGCAGCTACAAGATGGCGCTGCAGAGCGATGCCGATTAGTAATGCTGATGCTTGATATGCGAAACGCGCCAGCCCCAGTACTCTCAGCACAAAAAGCAACCGGTACGATTCGCAGACCGCCGGAGCACGCGCCTGCAGAGGAGAAGACATGCTTCACTGCAATGCTGGCATGGATATCAGTTTCAAAGCAACGTGTTCTCAGCGCTACGTCAAGACATGGCCAAACTGGAGGCACTGGTATGTGCGCGCTCGTCGCTCTTCTCCAGCCGGGCCGCAGTCAAGGCAGCGTCTCGTGGAGAAGCTGACACAGAAGAACCTCCCACCCCTAACAGCTTCAGTGCATGTACCGCGACGCAACCATTCTTGTTATGTGCCTGCGACGGGTTGACCGTGCTCAAAGCCAGCCTGCTACGTTTCCTTGAGTAGTGCGCCCTGGTTAGAGGGTCAAACTTTCTTCAAAAAAAAAAAAAAAACAACCATCGTGAAGTTCGGGGTCGACCTTAGTGGAGCTGACCTATATGCAGGGTCTAGGGTAGTTTTGGACAAGCGCTAGATAGTACATGCCCCGTGCCGGTGCCAGTTTCCAACAGGATGCATAGGGCTCCATGCCAATCACGTTGATTCTTATGCAAATTGGTTCAGCTGAAGATAATTCTAATTGCGTGCCGTTTACAAGGCTCGTTCGCACCATCGGTCACTTCCTCAGATAAGCAGTAGGTAGCGCGAGAGCAAACTTCCGATTCCGAGAATCTCTGGGGAATGAATCAGGCCAGAATACGGAAATACAGGTCCGTTTGCAGTTCAGTTTGCCGCTAGTCAGTCAGGCCGCACGCAAGTATAGAGAAAATATGAAAGCCCCCTTTTCACTTTTCGTTTTCATTGGCTTTGGATAGCTGTCCATGTGACTGCATTGTTATGTGCTTGTTGTGCAAGTTGTGATGCCATTCTGAGGGGAACTACAAATACAGTAAATGCAGCGGCGAGATGAACCACGCGGGTAAGGGCAGGGGTGCGCGTCGACTCATATTTGGAGTCAACTCTTTTTGGCCAGCACGGTCTACATGCTAAACGGAAGACTTTTACAGGCAATATACGGTAACCGCAAAGTTCGTCCAGTGAAGGTAGCTTCCATTTTTTTAAAGGTAGCGCGTTCCCGCAACTAAATTTTCTTGCTGCGGTCGGTTAATTTGAATTTTTTCACGGTCCCAATGACTGAATTAACTAGGTTTTACTGTATCTGATTTGCCAAGAGTACGACAACTGCAGTTCTTAAGTCACGACCCCGGCAAACTGGCCCAACGTACCTGTATGTGTTCCTCCAGCAGAGCTCGCAACTCCCCAAGGCCATCGACGATGCGCGACACAAGCTGGAACATGCGCCCGAGGTCCTCGTCCTTGTCATCACTGAGCAGGTTCTTGAACTCGGCGTAGAAAATCTCCAGGTGTTTCTCGATGAGCACCTTCTCGCACGTCTTTGCGAGTGCCTCCAGGGTCGTCTCGTGCAGGTACAGCTGCACCCGCCGCTGCTCCTCACTCAGGCGCTGCTCCGCCTGCCAAGCCAAACAAAGCCAGCATTAGGCCAAGCCAAGACCGACCACCAAGGGAACTCCCCCGTGGCTGCGAGTGTGATGCTGACAATAGGCACATATGGTCACAAAGAATCCAGGGCCCCTGAACATGCTTAGTGGAACATTAAAGAGAAATAGGAGCACTGAGGAACATAATCACTTTCCAGCTGTTATTACACAGAATATGCTGCGTTTATGAATGAGAAAGACCCCCGGTAAATCCACTGACAGGAACATGAATGAAAGGCGATTCAATAACATTCAGCAAGTCATCTTGGTAATGTCAGCAATAAAATAGAAAGACATAACTGCAAGAGGGAGGGAACATGGACACTGATCAAGAAACTAACAGGATGAACACTAGCGTGCTTGCTCACTTAAGAGGGGATGTGACTTTCAACATCAGCTTTCTGATTTGTTCATGGATTTCATGAACAATTATTTTTTGCATGTTAGCAATGCTGTCAATTTTAAACGCACAAAATTTCAGCATTACATCTGAATACCTTTGGAAAGCCTGCAGACTTGACAAAAATGTCACAGACAACTGGTGTTCATTTTTTTAAGAAAGCAGTTCGCACAAACATATCTAACCTGAAAACAAGATGTTACACCAAAAATGTACAATCCATCAAAGTGAAAAATCAAGACCGTCACTTTGAAAATGCTTGTAAATGCAACAACACAAATGGGGCCAAAATATAACAAAACAGTAAAAAAATCTGCTCCACAAGGCGAGCCTATAGTCATAAAACCAGAACTAAAAAAGCAGATTTTTCGAGCGCTCCTCCGATATCAAGTGCTGCCACAGTTCACGAAACAATTTTTTTGGAGTACTACCTGGACTATTTAAATTTAGTGCACTAAAGAGGAATCTGAACTTGGTCTTTTTACCACCGGAACTTGATCTACACGTTCCGAGCATTCTTAAAAACTCTGAATTATTGTCCTGTGCAGCCGATTTTCCCAATTTATTCCGGATTAAACGTCCCAGTCACGGCTCCTGCCATTTTTGAACTCATTGCTGATGGTAGGAGGTCAACCAACATTTCAGCCAGTCCAGTGTAGACTTGCTGCTCTGTCATCGGCGGATCGATACATAGCGATCAGCAAAAGCAAACAGTCCACGCATATTTTCAGTGGGCCTAATTTGCAGCTATGTTGCCTCTGACTGGATCTATTTATTCAAGGAGACCTAAAAAACAAAACAAAAGCAAAAGAGAAGCCGCCACGTGACCGCTCGAAAGGCGTTCCACGCGTTAGTTGACTTCTCCTACCTTCAGCAGTGAGTTCAAAAAAGGGCGGGAGCTGGGACGTTTAATACGATTTAAATTAGGAAAATCGGCCGCACAAGACGATAATTCGAAATTTCTAAGAATGCTCGGAACATCAAGATTGAGTTCCCATGGAAAAAAGACGCGTTCAGATTACTCTCCAGTGCACCTTTAAGCAACTAAACTTAGGGCAGAAAACGAGGCGTACGAGCGGATGTACAGTCGACGACCGATTTTTCGGACTCTCTAGGGACCGCGAAAACGACCGAAAAATCGGGCAGTCCGGAAAATCAAATTTCACCGAAAAAATCACGAACTTATTACCACTATGCCGGAGAAAGCGGCCAATTGTATTGCACACATTCTAAAGCTCCTCATAACTATATTTCGCCGCGCGAAATACCGTATAAACGCGTATAAGGGCCACACTTTTTTTTTTCCAGATTCGAGGGCCAATTTTCGAGGTGCGGCCCATACACGCGATATGCAAAAAAAAAAAATTTTTTTAAAGTAAAAACACACCAACCAGGGAATGAGCGACATTTACCGTATTTACCCAATTCCAACGCGCCCCCGATTCCAACGCGCACCCAATTTACGGCACCAAAAAAAAAAAAAATTTTCAAGCCCCGATTCTAACGCGCGCCCGATATTGGTAATAAAAAAAAAAACTACAAGCCCCGCTTCTAATGTGCATGTGACTTCCACGAATGAAAATAATTTGCAACCGTTTTTATATTTTAAGGGGAGATGCGGGTGAAAAAACCGCGATTTTTTTCGATAGTCGATTTTGTATTTTCTTGCGTTTTGTATTCCCCCAAGCCTCTTCTTTTATGTGTAAAAAAATCAAAGCCGATAATCAATGGGAAGTTAGTAAAAAATACTATTAAAGCACTCGCGGTGGCTCGCGAAAGTGCGAATTTGACCGAATTTCGGGAACGCGGCATTTCGCTCCACGGCGTCGCCCGCTCTTGAATATTCGCGGGGAAGTAGGCCTACCCATCGTCTACGAGAAGCCACTTCGGCAGCGGCGCATTCTTGATAAAAATACGAAAAAAAAATATCGTTTCCCGCCCGAGTCGAGCGTCGCGACCGGCCCTTCAAATCACGTGGTACGATCGGAGCCGTTCCTTTGGCTACGAGCATTCCACCGCACGGTCGGGCGCAGACGCTCTTTCTTCGTTCTGCCGCCACCGAGACGTGAACCAACGCTTCTGCCCGGGTTTTTCTCCTATCTCCGCTATGGATGTGACTGAGAAACGAGATTTTCGCTCACGCAATTTCCTGACAAAGCATCAGTATAAAGGAAGACGCCCCAAGCGCAAGCGGAGAGCTCCGGTTACGGGAGGTTCGTCTGCTGCTAGGCGTAACTGCGGCAACGGCGATGCTTCTTGCGGAGCATCGATGACTTCGTCAGTGCGTCTGAGCGAAAGATAAAGATCTTCGACTGTAAAAACGGGTGCGGGAGCGCTGTTATCTGTGAGATCGGCACGATGCACGACCTCGTCAGCGGCGCGGCGTGCCCCGCCTGCGGACGATTTAATCTCTGTCAGAGAGTCGGCCGCAAAACAGAAAGGAGTCTCATCGTTTTTGGAACTTTACCGCCGAAATGACGCGTTTCCGATAACCGTTGTTTCATCAACATATTCTTCGATCCGCGTATCTTGATCGTGCAACGGCAGTGATGAGGCGTCCGCCCGCGGCAGTGCACGGGATACCGTCGCCGTGAACGCGGTCCGTGGTCGCTGAGCACGCGACCAATGACAAGCGCCACACCGGTTGAAAACGGCTCCTGCGACGCAGAAAACGACGAGCAAACGTGCTCCCATGTTTCCAGCAGTTAGTGAGCTCCCACATCGTATAATGGCGATGACGATGGGCAGCTATGGGGCAGTTTCGGTTTGCACTCGAATCCAACGCGCATGCGATTTTGAGACGTATTTTCCCCGAAAAAAGGTGCGCGTTGGAATTGGGTAAATACGGTATTCTACGTTCAATCGTCACTCGCGAAGTATTTAGACTCCTGAGCTGGTGCTGCGCTCTGGTGCACGCTCATGCCAAAAGAAGCCGCGCAGCATGTCCGCTGTCAACGCGTAGCCGTTGTTCCGAAATTCCATCACATAGAGGAGCAGCTCTTCTTCCAGTTCAGGAAACTCGCACGGCTTGACTCGGAAAGCGCACTTTTTGCAGCTTGTGTTTCTCTTTCGGTTGCACCATCATCGGACGCACTTCTCGGCCACGTCGAATTTCCCGCCCGCCGCACGCTTACCGACCGTGTTCGAGAGCTAGCTCCCAGCCGTGTAGCTTAAGGTGCTTGCCCATCGCGCTAAAACTGTGAAGCTCGGCGGCAGCACGCGAAAGCCACTATCACGGCGAACGCGCTAACACGCATGCTGACACGCCACGAAAGGCTGGAGCTGGCGATACTGATGCCGATGTGAACAGCGGAAAATCGCGACCGAGAAAAATGTTGATAATGATCACGGCGCCATCCATAGACGGCACTTGGAAGCTCCGGTGCGCGCGCGTGGCCTCCGCGAACGGCGCAGCGCCGGAGCAGATCGCGGCCGCGATAAGATCCGGCGGCGCGCCCGAAGCGCGCTTCGATCGCGGAGGCCACGGCGTGCGCGTAGCCTCCGCGATCAAGCGCTCCGCGATCGTATTCGCGTTCCGTGTTCGGGACTAAAGACTCGGCACAGATGAGTTCCGTGAACTCAGACTACGTTCCGTGTTCGGGACTAAAGACTCGGCACAGATGAGTTCCGTGAACTCAGACTACGGTTCAAGTTCGTGCGGCGGAAGACATTCAAGGACAGTACGAATTCGAAAACACGCGAGCGCAATGTGCCGACTCGCGCAGAATTTGAGCGTCGCAAGAGGCTCCCTTTAAGCTTGAATTTCGTTTTGTTTGATTAAGTTTTCGATATCTCCTGCAGTCTGAATTAATGAGGTTCCACTGTACACATTATATGGCGGCTTGGGTACTGGCGGCGAGTGCGAACGAGGTCCGAAAAATCGAGTGGTCAGTTGCGGTGCGTCCGAAATTTCAAGCGCTCTTACACATTGGCTCTATGGGCCATGTCGCGGTGCCGCGAAAAAGTCCGAATAATCAAGCATGTCCGAAAATTCAGGCGTCCGAATTTTCGGTCGTCGACTGTAATAGGTAATTTTCAAGAAACTGATTTTTTTCTGGCCATTTTTTGCGATCTGAGAGCCGTGTCACCCCTTAAAGCAGCCACAATTAGGCAAGAAAACATCACTGAGCCGAGCCAAGACAAGCAGGTAACTTTCACTGCAATGAATAAATAGCATGAAAAATTTCATGGCACCACAAGTGGCATTTCAGCACCACAAATAGAAACAGCCACATTTTATGACCATTTTCTTAAGATGAAGGTGCTTAGCACATGCAAAACTCATGCAAAAGAACCAAATGGATGACGCATGGAATCATTTTAGCGCTTCTCTAAGGACACTAAACAACACACACATTATCGACCATGTCAACTGCCAATTGCTGCCAGCACGTGGCCTCGTGCTCTTCACGACATTTTAGCACCACGCCAGAGTGAGGTTATCCTTCGTCACGTGTAAATGACCCTAACACCAAAACCCACATAAGGCTAGGCCAGGATTATCATGACACAAAGCTGACCACTGAGCTACGCTCCACCTCACAACTTCCTGCAACAGAGAGAAAGGAATGAGCACGAAGTGGCGGCTTCTGGAAGTGTGCAATTAGATGCAAAGTGTCTGAGATCAATAAACTCATCCAAGCTATCAGCTTACAACGCAGGTTGCACAGCAGAAGTTGCAAGGTGGAATTTAATTGCTTGCATACTCCACGAATCGAACTAACCTCCTCGGCTTTGAGTTCTAAAGCAGAGTGAGAAGACAGAGTTCATAGCTAACAGCACCGTATTTACTGGCATAATGAGCCCACCTTTTTTTTATAAAAGTATCAATTTGGGGAGAGGGGTCATTACATGGGAAAAAAAAAAAAGTTTACAGACTTTTTTGTAACATCCAATATTTCATGTCCTACGTACATCCAGCCGTCTGCCTGCCCACTCACACTTCTGCCCGCCCTTCAGCCGACTTGTCCTCCTGTCCATCGCTCACCCGTATGTCCACACGCCCATCCATCATCAACAAACAAGTTGATGATGGATGATCATCAACAAACAAGTTGATCATCATCAACAAGTTGCATCCCTGCATCATTCACGTTCGTGTGTGGCTCGTTTACAGTAGCCGACCGATCGCAGGGACAAAAAAACATGCACGGACAAAAAAGCTGCCCCAGTCCTACTGTTTATCATCAGAGGAAGCCCAGCAGAAGCAGTGAAAATCATGCACACATACTTTTTTCATGTACTCTGTAACAGGATTCTGTCTGAGGAACTCCATGCTTTCTCTGTTGTAGAAGCGCTCAGTGTCTTCCAGGAACGTGTTCTCAAAGGCATCCTTGTATACAGACAGGTTGGGCCCCTTGGCTGACGGGTCCTCCTCGTTGAGACCAAGCTCAACTGCGATGATGAGTGCACACGATCGGGAACATGATCAGCATTCAAGAGGGTCTATATATATTGAAGCAGGTGGGTTATCATCCAACTAACTCCACATATCTCTATGCATTACATTGTTGTCCAAACTATCTGTCCACGACAGTGTCCACACACAATGCCCTCCAGTGCACACATTACAGCTATGTTACCAAGATCTGCTTCTAACTTTTGTAAAGTTTTCAAGAGACCATGAGGAGTGGCTTCATGAAGCTGAAAAGTCCTACAAGTTGCTCACTGCATTTCAAAGTGGAAGCTGCTTCCCCACTGCTGAAGCTTTTTTGTTTCCGTTTTTTGCGTAAACAAATGACATTTTCCTTCAAATATGAATGGTCTAAGTGTTTGACACGCGTACTGTGTCACAGCCTTTGCTACAGCTTCCCCAAGGTTGCTGCAATACATATGGAAAGAACTACTGCAGAGAAATCCATCTTTCAACACGCATGTATCAGCAATCAGTGTGCAGAGAGTTATGAAACAGCAGCTTTTTCTTTTGGCTCCCACATCATTCTCAGTTGACAAGAAAGACCACGTATTATCGGGAACAAATGTCCCCAATACACTCCGAAAGTTGCTTAGGCCTACAGGCACCACGTTTTTCAGCAGTCAGATGATTCCACTACCGCAGATTAAAGAATGTGAGTGACTTACGCCTCAAGTGTGGCCTCAATCCAGAATCTAATAATAGTGCTATTGACTTTTTTTGCACCTCGCATGTCCTAGAGACTTTTGTCCCCAACTGTACACTCACTACCAAAAGTGTATGGAAGGTACTGGGGAAAAAAAAAAAAGTAATTCCATCACCACCTATGCACTGCCTGGAATCGATAAATGCAGCCTAAATTTGGCTGGGCAAATTAAACAGCTCGCTATTAAATACCAAACAATTTACGCCAAACGCCAAATCTGCCGAATAAAAAATATCTCGAACTATGCACCATGGATGCAAATCAATGATAGCATTTCTTTGCAAAAGTTATCTTCCACAAAGTTTTAATGGTTTGTGTACATCTGTGCAATTTAACTGGTATGGAGGTTGATCAGATCAGATTCATTTGCTACTGAAGTGAGAGAGAGAAATGCACTCCACTAACAACAAAGCTACTGAAGGACGCTAAAAGTGACAATGCTCAGTGTTTTCTTGGATCACAGAAAATCACAGCACCCTAACTGTAATTCTTTGTTTTTGTTGTATTTCATACCAAAAAGAGATGGCAAAGTCACAACGTATCATATCGAGGTGTTTCTTACCATAACAGAACATCACACCGCTGACCAGCCTAGTGTTGATTGGTTCGCCATTCCGCTCCTTCTCAATCAGCTTGAGCACAGCGTTGGTCACCTGAGAAACACACCAATGTGAGCAACATGACAAGAAAGAAAATAAGGTATAGCACATTAAGCCAACATAAAAAGCCAGTGAGAAAATCATTTTATTATAGCATCATTACACACAAAACAAAGTGAAAGCTGCGGTTTCCAGGTTTGATCACAAGCGACTACGTTTTTCAACTGCACAACTGCCATGTTTCCACATGCCTTGTTTGGCAGATGCGTGGTCATCAAATAGATGCCTCCCAATTTACAAGCAGTGTAACATCAAGGGGCATGACCCAATTGGCAAAACTGTTCATTTTGTTTGTAACTAGACTCATCTGCTCCAATTTCACAAACACGGACTCGGTAGGCTGTGAACACAATAAGCAGTTCCCCTTCAAGTCAGACTTCTCATCGCTTCATAACTATCACCACCACCTACCGATGACAATAAATTGGTGCATCACCTGTTTGTGCAGTGGTGAGAAGAAGCAGTCCCTCCAGGATACCAGGGCCAACTGAACAAACAAATCAATGATTTGAATATTAGCATCGGAACAGTGTGCAAAAAAGTTCACGTAAGAAACATATGTTCAACATCTTGATCAGGGCACGAAATGGTGAAAGCACATCAGGCTAATGACTTAAAGAGAGGCTTGATAGAGCAAGCACCGGAAAAAAGCACCGAGTGGTTTGGGTTGGGAGAAAATGTTATAAACCACCATATTCACATGAATATAAAGCAAAATTTTTTACTCAGATCGTCTTGTGAACGCACCTCGCGCTACAGTGTTCAGAACCAAAGTATGAATATAACACAATTTTTTTTTTCGCAGCTCTTCGAGACAGCTACAGCGATCTTCACCACCAGGCTCGCGAGCTACCAGGAGAAGCCAACATGCGATAACCTTTGGGCAAAACGCTCGATGCACATGGGCAAAAAGAGAGTGGCTATGAACACGGAAAAGGGACACAGGCAGTTGAGAACAAGAAGGCCACCTAACACGTCACAGGCATTGTTGTGCTCAGTGGTGTCGCGCACATTTGTGAAGTGTTGCATCTTAAATAGCGTCGATGCTTTGGCTGCCTTTATATCCAATTTAACGACAACAAAGAAATTTTTGGTGGCTCCCGTGAATTTCATTGTAATGCGGTTCTCGACTGCACTGGCACAGTTGGGCAGCGAAGATGCTCCACTGCTCCGATTGGTGGCTGCTTCAAACACAGCCACCAGCAGGGTTGTGAGACTCAAGATTGCTTGTCCCGAGCTCACGTAAAGCTCATTTCTGCACACACAGTTCTTCGGGAAGCTGTCTATATCTCGACCAATGAGCTCACGCGCCACGAGAGGAAGAACCGAATTAATTTCATTGCCACCTGACATGGTGGGCAGGTTGGCCACAACCCAACAGGCAGGTGCGGCAGGTGAGCCTACGCTTTTTCGTGACACGTACAGATGGACGCCAGCTTTTTCTCGTGAACGGGTCCTCTAATGCTATAACATTAAAACATTACGAAACTTGAGCGCCTCTCTAGGTGCAAGCTCCGAGCATCTTTCAGCCTCTCTCCGCAATGGAGAAACGGAAGATAAAGAACAGGAGAGCAGAGAGTGACCCCACCTGGTATATCTCGTAGATGTTCTTCCTGCCCTCGTCGCACTCCCGCTTGACCCAGTGCCGGTTGAGGTACGAGCAGATGCCGTTGAGGACCTTGCTCGAGAACTGGTACTCCTCCCACTCCTTGGTGTAGAAGCGCAGGACATCTTCGTCCATCAGGTCAATTCCATCCTGCACACAGGTTGCAGGGCCCAACGTGAAACACTGGGGCTCTCCACTAGCACAACCGCGATGCCAAGTCCCCCCCCCCCCCACCCCATGAGGGTAACAAAGCAACCCAAACAGCTGAACACAGAATCGTTTATGGGGGGTCTAATGTGCAAAAACGACTCAGGCTATGAGGGACATTGTAGTGAAGGGCTCCAAAAACTTCGACCACCTGGTGTTCTTTCACGTGCACTGACATCGCACAGCACACGGGCCTCTAGAATTTCTCCTCCATCAAAACTCGGCCGCCACAGCTGGCATCAAACCCACGTCTTTTCGGTCAGCAGCCGAGCGCCATAACCACTGGGCCACCGCATAGGCTATGAAGCTCACTGAGGTTATATACTATGCCTGCCTCATGAGAATGAGTAGACCAATCTCAACAGTACTTCATTAGCTCATTATGCTGATGCCATTTGATGACATTTTCACCAGAAATATTTGCTCAGAAAACCTGAGCTCTTAGATCATACCAGTTGCGAAACTCTGCTTCAAAAAGTGACTAATCCCAGTAGCCACTTTCTGGATACTTACGGATGGTGGTACCATCTGGAAGCGGCCAATAAAAGCTGTTGCCATGTAATGCCATTGTATCCTCAAAAACTCCTTTTTTTTCTTCTTTTGCCTCTTAATTTCTCTCTCAAACTGCTATATCTATGGATTTTTGCTACCACATCTCTTTCACTGATTTTGTAACCGGGTGGTTGCGCGTTTATGCAACATGAACCAGTTTACGTTGGAGACTGCAGATGGCGCGGCAATCCGTAAACACCCCAATTCTGGCCACCTCATACCTCTCGTTTTTTGATACGCGGAACCTAGGGAAGTTCCGCACCTGATAATATCCAAGAGCTCTGCAGAAAACCATTGGAACTCTCTGGATTTGTGGGAGAAATGCTATTCAGGTAAATCTCTTGTGTATTACTAGTTGTCAAAGGACACATCTCAGCAGCTGTTCATCAAGTGCTGTCTGACAGATAGTTAAAAAAAAAAAAAACACCAGACTGTGCCAAAAAAAAACTATATAGCCCACATAGAGGAACGACTATCACTAAACCCAGATGAAACATTCTTCATCTGTATGGTCATTCCTTTGTGTGTACCTTAACTTTTCTACAACCAGACTGGCGCAGTTCTCCCTCACAATGAGCAACCAACTATCTCCTGTTCTTGCCGTATTTGCTGTTTGGCAGATTTAAATATTTGCACTAAGCGAGAAAGATTCCAGGGGCATTGGCACCTTAATTTTAAATAGAAAAACTATAAAATGAACCTACAAAAAACACCCATTTTTTCATATGGTAAGGAAAAAGCTATTGAAGAAAATACTGGAGCACTAGAGCACTAAAGTGACCAATAAATGCATTTTAAGGACTTTTCTTTTTTTTGGGGGGAGGGGGGGAGGAGGTTGGAAAAGAAAGGGCACTGTCCGGGGTGCCCGACCTTTCAACGGTTTGATAAAAAATGATGTGGCATAGCTCTGCAGAGAATTTCTAAATCAGTGGGTACTATAGCCCATGTGTACCCAAATGTTAGAAACCATGGTAGCGGAGCACAATAGTGATTGCACAAAAATGATGAAACCAAGAAATGTGGTCCCAGCTGCCAGTCAGTAACTAGTTTTAATGTAACGCAGTGTTCATTAGCATTTCTTGATACAAAGCCATTGCGGCACATTAACATACATCCTGCCAATGAGTTTGAATGGACAATTTTTGTGGACGAAATACAAGACGCTGAGGCAGATTCAACAACTCAGCGTACTTCAGCTTGGCAATGCCAAGAGAGCACCACTTTCCAGCCAATACTTTTTTTTTTCTTATTTTGTGTTGTGTTGATGAATTCTTTCTGTTCTTTCATATATTTATTCCTCCTACATTAGTGCCCTCTTGGTCACTTGTAAGTACCTTCAATAAATAGCATAAACAGACAGACAAACCACATTTTACTGACATTTGGTTACGCTGAAAGATACTGATAATGGTTACACTGTAGGGTAGGATACTGATAATATTGAAATTTAACTACAGAACAACAACACTACACCCTATTTTATGCAATTTTCAATACCAAATTAAAATGACAAATCCTCCTTTTATAGTGCCCAATTCTGTCAATATGAGGAACGACCTTTTTATGTCCACCCCACTCCCCTGTCGATCCCTTTCAAGTCAACGAGGTGATTACTGTGAAGCAGACAGCGCCAAAAACCATTTCTTTAATCCAATAACACAGGGCTGCAGCTGGTTGTCATTCAATACACAAAATTCATTCAAGTGTCACTCTGAAGATAAAAATTCAAAAGAATATCTGAGAGCAAGCAAACAGCTCAGGAAAAATATGTTCTTACATGGCTGCAAAAGTATTACTGCTTTCAAGATATTGAAAGTGTAAAGCAGTGTGCTTTTGCTGGCTCACTACCATGTTGGCTGGAACTGAGCATCACTACATTTACAAAGTTTTACTGACATCTCGAGACGGCAAAGCCTTAATAAATAATCCTCTTTCCTCGCAGATAAGGATAACTTTGCATCGACCTTGAAAATGCTTCTTTTTTTTTTTGTAATGCACACATTCAGCAAGTGCATCTGAGCATTCTTAGATTTTGAAACAGTTCACGCAAAAAAAAAAAAAAAGGAAAACTACCTGTGCAGTGATTCTCATGAATCTTCTGCCAGGACAGTCGTGCAATTAGTTGCCCGAGAATTTCCCTGCTTTAAGATTTTCATCATTGTGACGTGCAAGTGTGAAAGATGACATACGACCGTATGCAAATACCGATCCATGTTAATACACAAAATGGGCAATTACGACACCCTCTATATGGGCCAGATCACTCCGATCAGCAAAACATGCCGCTTCACTTATGCACATCAGTTTCATTCACTCAAAATCACTGACAGGCGCACCCATCGAAACAGAAAATAAAGATGGCGTTCCTAACTTTTAGGCCCATTATCACTAACTTGCATAGTCTGCAAACTTCTAGAATGCACCGTACTGCAACATTTAAACACATATTTTGAAAGCAAACATTTTGTTTGCTTGTCTTGTTTCCCGACAAGACTATCAACTGCCGCCCAAATACTGTAGCTAATACACATTTCCTTTAGCAATGATAACCTGCAGCAAATCGACCCCATCTAAGATTTCCTAAAAATTTCAATTGCATTTCTTATGCAAAACTAATGAATAAATTTAAATCGACATTCAGCAATAACCTCATTGTAGATGTAAAACTGGGTGTCGCGGTAGCTCAGAGGTTATGGCGCTCGGCTGCTGACCCGAAAGACGCGGGTTCGATCTCGGCCGCTGGAGGTCGAATTTCTGTGGAGGCGAAATGCATACTGTGCGATGTCAGTGCACATTAAAGAACCCCAGGTGGTCGAAATTTCCGGAGCCCTTCAATACGGCGTCCCTCATAGCCTGAGTCGCTTTGGGACGTTAAACCCCCACAAAACCGTAGATGTAAAACTAATGAATAAATTTAAATCCACATTCAGTGATAACCGTACCGTAGATTGGGTTCACGACTACCTAACAAATCGGCATCACTCTGTGTACGTAAATAGCAAGAGCTCACAAACAGTACATGTCAGCTCAAGAGTAACACATTTTTTATCTTTATAATGGCCTTTCTGGACAAATATCAATGTAAATATCAAGCTTTTCACAGGCGACTGCATTCTCTATAGTGAAATTAATTCCTCTGAAGATCATGTCACCTTAAACAATGTACCGGAAACTGTGTCAAAGTGGTGTACAGAGTGGCAAATGACACTACATGTTAACAAATGCGTTTTCCTACCAATAACAAAAAAAGAAAAACAAAGCTTACATTTCCCTTACAAAATAAATAATACTCTACTAACCGCATCAGTGAACATAAAATATCTTGACTTGATACCAACGCATAACTTCAGATGAGACTCTCGTGTAAATTTCATCACAGCAGCCACTACACAAAAGTTACTTTTCCTTCTTCAAACTGCACCACCCAAAACCAAAATGCAAGCTTACAATACCTTCATAAGATCAACAACAGAGTATGTAAGCGTCGTATGGTACCCAGCAACTCGACAAAACAAACAAACTAAATGGAATATAAAAGAAGGCAATAAGATCAATTTTTAACAAATATAAAATCACTGACTAGCTAATTCAGCCACCCAGAAAGCTGGTTTGCTCAGCCTGGAGAAACGAGCCATACTCGCCCGCTTAAAAGTTTTGTACCAACTTATGCATCACCATTTTAGTATATATACATCCAAGTACATTGCCACTGCAGACACAAGAATAAACACGCCATAAATACTCCGACTTTAAAGGACCTCAGAAAGGGGCTCTCGATAAAGTTTCGGTACGTCTGGTATGTTAAAGGATGCTGCTTTGCAAACATCCACCAGCGAAAATTTCTTTTTAATGCGTTTGGTCGAACATGAGTTACATGCAGTCAAAATTTGAGCTTCTGTGTCTTTGCGCCTTTCCCTCTCCTCTCGTCACTTTTCGCAGACCGATAAGTCGGCGCTCCTCTACCCACCCAAACCCACTTGGCCCCTCCCCTACCTCCGCCGGCTACCGCACGCGCGTGATGGCTGTGGCCATTGTAGCTTTGTCATGTCTGAAAGAATTTGGTGCGGTGAACCAATGATAAACCCATGCTGTTGACGTCACTTGCACGACGTAATATCGTATGCCAGGTTTCGCGCGAAAGCCTGGCACCACGCATCACCGCAAGGTGCAAAAGCGGGAATTTTTAAAAATGTAGTGCAAATTTCCTGCTCACTTTTGAGGTCTCGTACGCGGCATGAATGCTCAGTGGCCTGTACTCTACATAGAGCAAGCATTTTAGAGCCAAGCTCGAACACCCTTTCCTGTGGCCCTTAAATGAATTCCCACGTTACTCTGACTGCAACACTCATTTTTTTCCACTTGCAATTATGAAGTGGAACAGCTTGCAATCATTTACACTGGATGAACTTGTTAAACTAGTATAGGATTTCTCTCACAAAAATTCTTCAATGTTAAGTCCATGAAGTCCTCATCAGAGCTCATTAATTACTTGAAAATAGTACAATGTAATTCTATAATTACACAATTTATATATTTTTATTGATATGTCTTCATTCTGACCTGTTATTGCTGTGTAATAACAATCTCACTGAGTCATTATTGAAGTTATTTGTTATCAAACAACGTTTTACTGTAGTTATTAATGTACAATGAAATTTTACCTTCTTCGTTTATGTCTTGCTGCATTTTTCCTTTGCTTACACATTACTTTTCTTGTTAAATATTCCTCCCAACAATGCCAGACTTTTCGTACGTGCGCTGTGCCCTACCTGTCAAAATCCCGCAGGAGATCGACAGCTAATAAAATAAATAAATGAGTCATCACATCATTGCAGCGGATGACCTCTGCAACGGGAATTTTGATCACGGAATTCATTCATAGATAAAAACAGAGAAATTACTCACTCTGAGCAGGGTGACAAGGTAGTTCTTCAAGAATTCCTTCAGCCGCTTGTACAGCTCGTATCCCACAAACTGGGCACCCCCAACGGGTTGATTCTTCTTGGCTTTCGCCGTTGGCGTTCGCGAGCCTCCTTGGTGTACACTGGTGCAGTAGTCGTAGACATGGCTGAGCAACATCCCATCGGTCAAGGAACACAGGGCACACCAGCACAAAATAAAAAAAACACACACACATAAGGTCGCCAAACATGGGCTCCTGAAATACTCTTGAGAGCTTATTCTTAGGTCTTTTCCGCTGTTTCCCATCCTCTGCGGCATCTGCTGCAACAAGGTGTCTTTTGCTGCATCACTGAACATGAAGCATCACCACAGTCTGAACTAGAGGGAAGAAGAGGTTTTCAGAGTACATCATCAAAAAAAAAGGCATAAAGATGACATAATTGCATGAGACTGTCCCAGCATCAAGCATTAGTATACAACTGAGACTAGGCCTGCCCTTGTGGCACCTTCCATGAGCACACCAACAATGCCTGGACTCCCGGGGAGGGATCTGCCAGAAACAAAGCAACTTTGCCAAAAGATGAATCTTCAGGAACGCCTGCCACACAAACACAGCACAACAGTCTGACCTTCCAAAGCGCAGTACGAGCAACGTCAGGCATGAAAGGATACGTGTACAACTGCATGTACCGAGTCTTGGACATGTTGTCCTGCTTGTTGGTGTAGACCTGCTCGATGCCCTCGCGCAGATCGCCCCATATCTGGTCCAGGTCGATCTGCTTCAGCCCGTGGCTGTTCTGGGCCCGCACCGACTGGCTGCCGGATGCCATGCTGACCGGCTCTGGCCCACCCCTCTAGTCGGCTCTCCTGCGGGCACGGCACACATCACTCACTTTGCACACCAAAGTGTACGGGGAGCTGCACAGTCTCATTTGCCAGCAACCATGGGCAACTTTGTTTTGTTTGCCACACCTGAAAAATGTCACTGGACAAGCAAAACATGGCAGCTGGGAAACAGCAGACTGTGTTGCTTTCCATCATGGAACCAGAAGACTCCCTACAATGCCTTCACTTCAGTCGATAATGCAGACCAAAAGAGAAGCATCAGGTCATGCTCCTGCACTGGCTTTGCTCAAATGAACAGCAATAGAAACTAACAGCACGCAGTAAACAACGGCCTCTCAATATTTTCTGTGGCACCTACAGCTCCAACAAAGACATACACACTAATACTTAGCCGTAATTACCTGCTAAACACCCAGGATTACTACTACCCAGGAAAAGAAACTACAGAATAAAACACACATGAATGTCCTATCCCTGGCTTCACGATACAAGGAGCCATAACTTTTGTTTCACAAAATTGCACGAATGCCTTGACATACAACAAACTGCGTCATCTGGCGGCATGTAAAATTCCAACATAATGTTTGGTTTTGTGATATTTAACATCCCAAAGCGACTCGGGCTATGAGGGACGCCATAGTGGAAGACTCAAGACAATTTCAACCACCTAGGGTTTTTTAACATGCACTGACATTGCACATACATGGGCCTCGAGCATTTCGCTTCCATCGAAATGTGACTGCTGCGGCTGGGATGAAACCCGCGTCTTTCACCCAACGCAAAGGCTTGCTAACATGTAGAATTTTTGGGCAAGGAATGTAAATATTCCCACCACAAGAAGGTGGCACTAGTATATGGAACTACACGTTTTGAAACTGCACGTCAGCTAGGAAAGGCCATAAAGCAGGGCTCCGGATCAATTTCCTACCGCAAAACCCTCCAGTGGAAATTTGGTTGCAGACAGCTTGCAAATTCAGCCATCACAATTCTGTTGTCCTAAACTGACAAGCTACCACTTTCCTTCCTTTCTGTAGACTTGGTGCCTGAAGCAACACACTTCTCTCAAAATAACACATTCGCAATGAAGTGCGACAACTTCACAGCAACCGCTTATTAAATTAGCCCTGTCGGCTAAGACCAATAGTCATAACTCCCAGCACAGCAAGTGTAAGAAGGCCTTCATCACTGATCAACAGCAGTTTTCGTAAGCTCTCAAGTGCAACGAGCTGGCGAAGAGAAACCCTGGCGAAAATCATTCCCAGCCCAAATGGTTTGTAAAACAATTTCCAGTTGGTTCCAGTTGGAACCATCAGGGTTCCAGTTCCAACTGGAACCGACTGGAAATTGTTCCATAAACCAGTTGAGCTGGGAAAGATTTTCACCTGGGTAGATTATGCACCTTGTTCTTCTCAAGCAAGGCAAAGCAAGCTGCTTAGCAGAAATGTCAGCACATTACCTCTCAGGTGCAGTAGTGCTGGTCATGGATGCGATGTATCTGGAATGCAAATTCAAATGAGAATTCATGCTATACTATCATGTCACCAGTATTGCCTACACTGTGGTGAACAGTTCAAGGGCCGTAGTAAACTAACAAAGGAAATTACAGAAGACCACTTAGGGTACTGTACCCGCACCAATCCAGGTTTCTAATTTCATTAAGTAGGCTAGAGAACTACTGAAATCACAGATGTAGTGCTTATTCTGATCCCATTTTAATGCGTTTCTCTAGTTCCAAAAATCCATACCCATGAGACCTCTTTAACAATCACTGCCATCCACAAGAGAACAGATCAGAAGATCTAGCCATTTTTGAGTATTTTGCATCACGCAAGTCATTACCTGCTGTAATGGTCGCTATGAGGTCTCCGACATTCGTAATGAACATTACGCAACAATTATGGTCTAAATGAAGCTCAGAGAGTTGCAACTACCAAGACCAAGTGACCCTTCCTGATGCAATGCAAAGAGTTTCTGCGGAAGGGCACACTATGTGTACAGACGAAACGAACCGGATTACTGTAAATGCCACGCGGTGCACGACGCGAACGCTGCCTTCAGATAAGCAACGTTTCGTCGGTAACGGCTGCGGTATGAAATGTATCCACGTATTTTAGTGAAACGCAGCTCAAAATAAGTGCGGACGCAGCACTCGCATAAGAAAGCAACTGCAGGAACTACGCCTGACAGCAAGCAAAGCTCATCAACAAAAGACCGCTTGAATTACGTTTCGTTGTCGAATTGCGCCGCAAAAACATGTGCTGCCCACGGCACGGCTGTCTGCTCGTCGACGCGAGTCAACTTCCGCGCCGTATAAATCCGGGCAAGAACATGCGATAACGGCGAAAGACTGGTCGGCTTAGCGGGATGGAACGCTTTTGGGCTGACCCTTTGCGGTCAGCGGTCAAATCTAGGCCACTTCCACAGTTGTCGCGTAACACGGTCATTGTTTGCGCCGACGCGGAGACAGGCCTCGGCTCTGGCGTCTACGGGGGAGAAGCAGCGGCAAACAGGGTAATGATACGGGCTGCTGTGCCAAACAACAACGATGAACGCTACATGATCGAGGGCCGAGTTATGGATTTCGACGCGCCAAGGAAGGTCACTGCACCAAACCTTTAAAACAGGTTTCAGAAACGGTGCAATCCACGTGAACGTGACTCATCCCGCTTTAAACCCGTCGAATGATATCAAGCGCGGCTGAACAGCGTAGGTGTTTCTCCGCGTAAAGCGCCTGTAAAATGACCACACGAATCTACAGCGCCTTTATGAGACATCGAGCAGGATTTGCGTGCCGATGCTCCCGCATGCGGTACAAGCCAACAAAATAATTTTGCAAGAGGCAATGCGAGATATGCAGTAGCAGGATCAACTTCAAAGGGTTTCCCACCTTACCAGAGGCTCTCGGGCTTCATACTAAGCAATTTTGAACGAAATATGTGCTCCACTAGGTCCCCTCATTTTTGACAACAGCCTTTCGCACAGCAAAAATGGCGGATGGATTTTTTTGTGCAAGTAACCGCTGACCGATCGTGAAACAAGCCTGCAGCTTCTATAGCGCGAGAACAAGCGTTAGTGTGTCGGAATTTAAAAAAAACAATACTCACGAGATGGCATAAAATCAATTCCACAGATAAACACAAGACGAACCTTAGCATCTACTGCACAAAAATTTTACTTCCTACCTTCTGTCCGACCCCTGCCGGAGAGCGGAGGCACCTGTCACAATGCAAAACAACCGTAACTAAAGCGCTAAAGCACTAAAACGGTCATTCACAAAACGCAGTAACCATGTCGACAAAAAAGTATTCCGTAAATTTTTGTGCACGAAATAAAATAGTAAGTGTTGGTTTGGTTTATGGGGTTTAACGTCCCAAAGCGACTCGGGCTATGAGAGACGCCGTAGTGAAGGGCTCCGGAAATTTCAACCACCTGGGGTTCTTTAACGCAACGTTACTAGAACAAACGTTGCTTTAACGTGTGTCATGATGTATTAAACATAACTCAGTTTTGAAGCAAACCAGTTGCACACGGTTCCTTCGACGTAAATCAAGTATGCGGTTTTTATTTTTTGCACTCATAGTACACAAAATGGCGTTACCTTAACGCCCAAGGAGATCGTCTTATTCGTAATATTTACATTCTAAAATGTTCGCTTCGGCCTGATGGTATCGTATCGTACATAGAGTTAATATGTTAATATAGCGGCGATTTTCGTCAGCTATAATGAGGTGGCAACCACGGCAACTACATTTTGCGCTGCTGCTTTCCCGATTGGTTGGACCCGTTGGGCGTTCAGTTCGAATTTAATTCCTTTATGTCGAAAGCTTTCCGCATGAGAAAAAAAAGTTAAAGGAAGTCTGAGCATGCACTGTGATATGTTCGACAAATCGAATACAAGGGCATTCAATTCGCTATTCGAACCACACCAGTACAGAATGACTAATTGAAATCGGAGCATGCAAACGAAAGTAGTCCGCAAAGAAAAAACAAATTAAAAGATGTCAGACGAAATTGTATATCCCTCGCTCTGTGCCGAGAATGGGCGCTCCCAACCACTACCGCGCTTTGTACTACCGGGGACAAAAGTGGTTAACCCCAAGCGGCGGGAGCCGCAGCAACGGAAAACTAGAGTTCCTGTATATGCTCCTGCAGGGAGCATGTTAGTAGCATATACAGTAACGCTACGGAAAACTGCGTTGCAACGCCATCTACAGGCTGCATCTGGGATCGAGACAGCCAATGCATGACCTTTATTATCAGCATGCATCATGCATGTCGCTTGGCTTGTTTCAATGTTTCGTGCTGTAGCTCGCCAAAACGCCGCAGTTTTCCGTTGCTCCGGATCCCGCCGCGTGGAGTATACCACTTTTGTCCCCGATAGTACGTTCTGCTGCTACGCCGCGGGATTGAATCCCGGCCGCGGCGGCCGCATTTTGATGAATGCGAAACGCTAACACGCCCAGAACCCTCCACCATGGCGTCCGTTGACTGTAGCTATATATGTGTCGCCACGGGACGTTAAGCTCCACATACCACTCGCACTAAGTTTATATCATTTATATGCCGAGTTCGTGTTGCACACCCCTAGTGATCTGTGTTGTGTCTACTGACAGCTGTCTTCTAAAGAGCGGTGCGCTGCCAGTAGAGTACACCGGCGGGCAGCACGTTGCTGCAGCGCCACAGCGGGGTTGCGATATATTACTATTGCTTCTAGGTTACAGACAGTTTATCTATTAATTGTCATTTATATGTATCGAAATGTAAATGTATCGTACTATTTCGCGATCCCGTTTGAGTTTAATATGCCCTGGTTCTACTGTAATTCTCCATATTGCATGCGTTGTGCGCTTTGGCATATACTATATTACTGGCCATAGAAGATACATATATCTTCGATACTATATCGAAGTGCACTCGGTTGGCGCCATGTGCGCTTTGCTTCCGCAGACGCGGTCCACATGACGACGGCAGATATGAATGTGCCACTGAGCTGTTGTGGAAGCCAGAACGTGACATATGTTGGTGAATGGTTTTGAACTGACGCTAGATGCATGGTTACTGTCATAAATGTTATAAGATAATGCCAGTGCGGCACTATGCTACTAGATGAAGCTTGAGGAGGTAGTGGAGCCTCTCGGTCTGCACCAGTCGTTTGTCCAAGGTAGCAAAGCAATGCCTGAAACATGGTGTAGGAAGTGCCCCCAAATATACAGCAGCATTACTTAATCCAGTGGTCCCACTATCTTACCGCTCCTAGCTTCCACACTCAGTTAATTTTAGCTAGTGACCGATTATAACTTGTACTCAGTACAATCAGCATGCCATGGCGCACATCTGAAGTATACTGACCTTTTTCACTTAAATCCAAATTAAAAAAAAAATTAAGTTTGCATACTTTTATAGTTTTTTTTTCTGTTTAAACCAAAAACTCATCTCAAAGCATGGAGGAAGATAGAAAGGAGAGCCGACTCCGCTGATAGGAACAATTTCGCAGCATTGGAGGAAGCTTGGTAGAGTATCTGATAGGTGGCGCTTGAATTTGGTTTAGGCATTGGTAGCACACTTCCGCCGTGCCACTGCTATGGTGGTTCCAGAGTCCTCGGTGCCAGATGCTTTCTCCCCCTTGTTCTGCAGACGCAAGCATACGCTGTGGCATGCATACGCTGTGGCATGCATTGTCTGGCGCATTGTCTACATCTGCTGCACCACTGATCGCCACAGCATTTCGTTTTGTGGCAGTGTCGACAGGTGGCGCATAGATGCGGCCATTTCTGCAAGGAGGATAGCAAAGGGGGAAAGCCTGCACAAAGCCATGTCGGCGAGCAAAGGACAGCGAAAGGAGAGAGTATTGTGCAACACTGAGTGACCAATGCACACTGGGCATTTGTGTAGCAAAATCGCACCTGTCGATTGTACTGCGGCATACCAGAGTACCAGAGTATCTTACATCTCTTATTAACACGCAGTAGAGAAGAATGCAAACAAAAAGACTACATGGGGAAGAAGACAAAACGAACACCAACCAGTGAAACAGAATAGTTTAACCATGGAAAACGTACCTAATATTACCACAGAGTACACAACTGCTGAATGGTCAAACAAGGATTGTGAGACAATGCCAGCTCATGTCCTGGTTCCTTCGTTACTTGCTGCATTTGCTACTGAAAAGAACTGTTCATGAACAGGCACTTTGCTCAGAAAACCACAGTTGAAGTCTGTAGCTGTCATCTTCTTGTGCCCTTTTATAGTGATGGTTGAGAAGGCAACCCATCCATCCTGAAATGATAAAAGTAAACAAATCATAGCATAACTATGTACCACACAAGTTGCTTAATGAGTGAACCAAATATGTGATGCAATTTATTAAGACAGAGATAAAAAATGAATGAAATATAAAATTATAAACATGCAAACAGAACTCAAGCATATGGATTGCGAAGATCTTAGATCAAACACAGGAGGAAACCAATTATTTTGCCAAGGGGTGCAGTGGAAAAAGACGGATCTGCACATCTAAAATCTAGAAGTAAAACAGACCCAAGCAATGAAATCACAAATATCAAAAAGCCACAGAAGACATAACAGAGGACATACAGTGTGTAATATATGAGCTGAAATGAGATTTCACAACTGTTCTGCAGAAAATGTTGGCTTTGGCTACCAAGCCAACAAAGTAACCACCAGTGCATGAGTCAGAACATCAGCCAAGCAGTGTCAACAAAAAGCATCAGTGAAAATCATGCCACTACCACCTAAAATGCTGTAAAGGTGCCTTGTCCAAGTAAAAGTTGTGAATAAACGATGTGTTACATGACAGGATATTGTTTCTAAAAAAAAACCTTTGCTATTCTGCGTAACCAATTAGAACGAAAGTATGCATTTTCTGGATGAATAAGTTGAGATGAACTCACCAAACGATTCTTAATGGCATTGAGTTCAGTGGCATCAATGCCACTGTTAAACAGCCAATTAATGTTCCTTACATTTAATGACATTAGCCCACTAATGCCATTTTTTTTTTCGTGACGCTTTTACACAGCAAAAAAAAAAAAAATGTAATTTGCAAATGATGGTGATAAAAATCATAACACAGCCAATGCAGAAAAAGCACACAAAAGTAATCAATGTTTTAATGCAAACATTTTTACATTCCAAAAAAGTAACAAAACCCATGTCAAAAGGTTACTATTTGAAACAGTTATTATATTTGATTACTGAGAAAAACCAGCACGAATCTGAACATACAGAAACTAATACAACTAAAAGAAATAACTGCATTAACTTGTACCCTGTGGCTGTCTGCACCACGGATGGAAGCTGATAGACACGCAATGCCAAAAACAAACCAAATAATGTTCCCCAACTAGTTTGGTGGCACTAAATGCCATCTTCAGCTAATGTCACAACCTTTTAAAATGAAACAAGAGCCAAGTGACATTAGTTATCAAACATCATTCACTAGAAATGACAATAAATTGGCATGTGACAGGGATATGAGTTTGTCCATGTCATGTTACATGAAAGGCATAAAGGAGTAGAGACCAAATTTGCACATGAATGTTTTTTCTTTGGAATGGTGTACAAGACAATAATATACACAAGTCACAGTGTGGAATTCACCTATGCCAGCTGAATTGATTTGTAACTGAATTCTTTTTTGTCGTGCCGCTTCGGTTTTGATTTCAGCAGCCAAACAATGGCTGTGATGTAACAGATGACTATAGGTCTTACGGGCCATGCAAAAGCAGCGACGCTATCACTGCTTGTCCATGTTTTGTTATTCCAACTCTCGGGCAAGCTTGCTTATGAGTTGGCGTAAACTGAAATAAAGAAAGCAGCAAGCATACCGCAGTTTTTGTGTGCCTCATGTGACCTGAAATCGTCTGTCACGTCACAGCTATTGTTTGGCTGCTGAAACCGAAACGACATGGGAAAAAAATATTCTATAATGAATTATTTACCACTTCTTGGCGCAATCCACATGGCTGTCCATGGTTTCTAATGTGCTGCACTTCATTCCAAAGAAAGAACATGCAACGAAAATTTCGTACATCTACTACTTTTAAGCTTGAGGCACCGTGACCTTATACTGCCATTTTTTGTGCATGCGCAGCACAGGTATCAGGAAAGCGAGACAGCTGCTGAAGTGGTTTGCATCTGCACACTGGCAGAACTATAAAGAGCCATAAGCTGACCTTCAAAGTTTTCAAGACTCCATTTTTCAACATTTCTATGAAGACAGAAGCTGCATTCTTAATGAGTGCAGGAAATACTCTCTTAAAGGGACAGTGAGGAGAGCTCTATCAATACTTTTTTTACAGCAAAATCCGATAGTTTGGCATTTCATGGCTTTGTTGGCACATGGCCGGCAGCGAAAGTAGCATTTATTTCTAAGAAATTTGGATTCGAAGTTGACAAAGTTTTTCCCGCCGCTCTGATTCAAACTTGGAATTCTCCTATGACGACACAGGACTAAGTGACGTGAAACATGACGTGTACATGACGTAACACAGACTCCGTGATTTCTGACGGCCAGCAGTGCGGCCTGGCAGCAGCCGAAAAGAAAGCTACCGCCGGCCGCACGTTGAAGGCATCTATCGGCTATTGCGGCCGTCGCTACCGTCGCTTCGTTTACGTTTGCACCAGCGTTTTGCCAGCGTTACGATGGATCCCGTTCTCGAAGTCGTCAACGTAGTTCTAGCAAATAGACACCTTTAGCATACGGTGTACCTTGTTACCGCTAGCGGAATACCGGGAGCCCACCTACTGCCGGAGAGCAGGTGCTGATTGGTCCCGATGTTGCAGGCGCGCCCGTAGCTGCCGGATACGCGACGTCAAGGAGATTTGCGCATTGCCATCTGGCGACGTCAAGGAGATTTGCGCATGCATTGGCTACGCCTCAGTGATTCGTAGTTCCTCTTTTTTTAGTGTTTCTAGAACCATTGGTTCTAGCAACATTGTTTTGTCCTATGACGTCATCACGCTTGTACTTGCGAGTTTGGCCTGTGGCGGCGATACCTGTATTTTGGTTCTTGCTCTTTTCTACGTTACAAGAGCTTTTGTTGTCAGTATGAGTGGCGTTTTTGTAATCAGGAGCTGGTATTCTGTCGATACAAGCCAGCTTCAATTTCTCCTCAGTGTCCCTTTAATGAGTCACTGTGCACTGCCAAGTCACTCTCTGCTGCCAAACAGCCATTTTGCTTGTTCGCTGCTGGTTTCCTTTTCCACATCTTCACTTGGCGTGGTTCCTGCAGTACTTAAATTTGTTTGCGAAGCATGATTAAAGGCGATCAATAGAGCCATTTTTTATTGACATATACATCAATGTGTTGTAAAAGCAGGGTAGGCATTTAGAATAGCTTCAGAAAAGATGGCCAAACTTTTGACCAAAAATGTGCATTCTGTGTCGCTTTTGGCGAGCTCAACTGCGCAAGTTTGTACACGTTGCACAGCCACTTTAATGAAAACAAAAAAAAAGCAATACATAGCGACTAAAGCAGGCAGCCATGCATACCAAACTGCCTCCTACCTTGCATTTGATGCACAGTATTTTGCGCTTTGCATGGTAGTAGCACTGGCCAGGTCTCGCACTGTCACTGTTCACAAGTTGCTCCAGTCTGGCAGTGACTAGCTCTGATGGGGGCACCATGTCAAACAATTTCACCTTGAAGCCATGCCAACAGGTTGTCAGAGTGGTCTTGACAGAGCGATGGAAAGACAAGGGCACAAGAACACGTTTGTAATGTTACTGCACTCCGACAACCACATTCCACGCAGCATGCATCTGTCTCCATTTCTGACAACAGCTGAGATCATTCGCACTGCTTTACTGTAGCGAAAAGTACAAACAACAAAGCATGCAATTACTGCCATTAAGCAGAGCTTGTGGTCAAACATTGTAGCATAACAGCAGAACTTGACTGTGAGACTTTGACCACTGATTTCAAGCGAGCCACTAGTGTTTCCAAAAACCACCAACTGCAAGAGTGACTAAGCCCTGTTTCTTTGATATGTACAGTTGAACCTCCTTACAACAAAGTTGAAGGGGTCCGGCGATTACTTTGTTATAGCCATAGCTTTGTTATAGCCCGCGCCGACTAAGCTTCCAAGAGAAATCGTCAATACTTTGTTATATCCATTATTTCTTTATAAACCGTTTCATTATAACGAGGCATGACTGTGCATAGTAATCATCTCTAAGTCCATTTTTGCCAATGACATATGGCATGAATCCAGGTCAAACACTTCGTCTGTTTTGTTTTTGCATCCTCATTAACTCTTCAGGAAGTAAAACTAGAAGTGCCAGGCACCAAGGAGCCAGGCACCAAGAAGCCAGGCTTAGTTAAGAGCTTTACAATCATGCTAGGCTTGCTTTTTTTTTTTTGCCTCTTAGTAACAAGCACACTCCCGGTTCTTATTAAGGATGACAATGATAACTTTAAGCCAAAAACGTCACACTTGAAGACAAGAGTTAAAAGATGTCTAGACTTATACCTACAAAGTTTCCAACAGCCCTGTACAGTCTATCAATGTAATCAGCTGTGTGTTGAGCCCAGTCGATGGCACCAAAAGATGGAGAGACCTTTGAAGCTGAAAGAAAATAACACTACATGAAAAAAAAAAAGACAGACCTGGGTTAGTGTAGATTTGAGCGAGAAACCTACAGCGAAACAGAAACCTACATTTACTACAAAGCATAACATAAAACAAACTGCATAAGGGTCTGTGAGAGCTAAAGTTGGCATAGCAGCCCATGGCAACAGTGACCCCAGTGGACATGCCAACATTACTAAGTATTAGGATCAATCTATCGGCACAAACGGCTTTCAGAAAATTTACCGCCGCAAGTGAAAGTCAAAGATGAAGACATGATCAACCTTTAGTCACTCCACTTGTTCCCTGCTCTCGGGCTTGCGACAGCAGCAGTGGAAGGTCTTGCAGGCACTTCAACAGCTGAAAAAGCCATCAAGGAGGAGTGTATTGTCAGCCAAACTGTACAACTGTATACTATGCGTGCCTTCTTCGGCACGTTCAAATGAATGAAATCATCACCCCGTCTCGCCTCTTTCTCTATCGCTATCGATCGGACCCTTCCTGTCCCAACTGACCCTGTATCTATGCGGACCTTGCCCATTGCCTCTTCTATTGCCCGGCTGCTCAGCAGTCGGGTTCCTACCCCCCACCTTCTTTATCCATCACCACCTGGCTTGACTGGCTTGGCGCTGAAGGGGAGGAAGAACAGCGACTTCTGGTCGCTCAGGCGGTCGACATGCTCGGCCTGTAAATTTTGGCCGAATAAACGTCTTCTACTACTACTACTACTACTATGCTGTATTGCACTGTGCTGTTTAGACACAGTGTACTTCAGCACGGTCAGGAGAATGATTTCATAGAAAAGCTTGGGAGCATGTTCCATGTACTTGAGTGAGGGCCAGCTGACTGGACAGCAAAGTGATGTGGCATTAATTTTGTTCCTATCAAACATATCTCAAGAGGTTTTGTTCATGACTATACATTACAGTATACAACTGTACACCATTAGGAGACTGTAGAACAGTCTGCACCATGCTTACCAGACTGGCCCCAAGGGTGGCCATCATCTTGGTGTAGTCCGCAAGGTGGATTCCCTGAGGCACAGTGACCTCCTCCTGTGCCAAAATTTTGCCCGTGTCAAACCTGAGTGGAGAAAAAAAGAAACACAGTGACAAGAGACAGTCAATAAGTAACTTCAGACCAGAGTGCTCGGATTCACTTTTACTTTGTGCATTTCCGCACTTCACTTTTCACACTTTCGCGTAAAATTTATTTTCACATTGCATACTTTTAAGGGGGGACACTGGTCTTGAAAAGAAAATTTCATTAATTTAGTCATAGTTATGAAATTTTCAGGGCACATGTATTTCTGTGCGCTGATTTTAGATATGTCATTCAATTTCATGTAAAACAATTCCTTGAGCACTTATGCACTTTTTATGCTAGTATTTTGCAGAGAGTTTTGAAGAAAATTTGCTGTGGGAAACTCACTGAAATGTATGCCATTGGGTTCTCCTGACACCAAGGAATGCAATAAGGGTAAAATTATCATCCTGGCTCTCATAGAACTTGAGTAATAGGGTACTGAAGCTGCCACTTCAGAAACAGGAATACACACTTTCCTTCTCATTTCTGAAGCAACAACTTCAAAACTCTATAACTTAAGTTCTATGATAGGCAGGAAGATAATTTCACCCTTATTGTATTCCTTGGTGTCAAGAGAACCCAATGGCATACATTTCAACAAGTTTCCCATAGCAAATTTTCTTCAAAACTCTCCACAAAATACTGGCATAAAATGTGCATAAGTGCTCAAGGAATTGTTTTACATAAAATTGAATGACATATTCACAATCAGCATGCAAAAATACATATTCCCTGAAGATTTAGTAACTGTGACTTTATTAATAAATTTTTTTTTTCAAGACCAGTGTCCCCCCTTAATGCAGTGACAGTGAGAAACTGTGGCTGAAAATACATTCATGCTGCTGAGCATGCTCAGCCACCAATACTCCTGCGCCAGTGAGGCCTCACCTTAATTAATTAATTGGTGGCATTGCACATTGAAGAGCTCAACAGAAAGAAACGGGAGAGCTATTACAAGGTGGGAACGGATATCTCATTTAATGTTTCTAAATGAGAAAGTACACTGCTGGGCAATGTTTGATCACTTCTTGCACTGCGTCAGCCTCACACATTCAGATGAGCATGGTTCGTATGGCAACATC
Organism: Amblyomma mixtum; assembly: GCF_055824585.1. Classification (NCBI taxonomy): domain Eukaryota; kingdom Metazoa; phylum Arthropoda; class Arachnida; order Ixodida; family Ixodidae; genus Amblyomma; species Amblyomma mixtum. The sequence continues at coordinate 97,259,985 of NC_143017.1, read as the reverse complement.
TGTATCAAGGCCCCAGAACAGAGCCCATGACTCATGATTACAGTGGTTTGCAGTGTAGCTACAAAAATGGTGCAGCAGTTCAAACTTCCAATCAATCAGGAGCTTCAATTGAATAAAGTGAGTGTGCAGCCAACATAGGTTCCGAACAGTGTCTGCTCCCAGTCACGAGAATGCAAAAGGATGGCTTCCTGATGATACAAACTTGGTCAGGCGCCTGTAAGTGCATACATTAAAATTCCTGCAAATGCATGACGTTATCATGCTTCTGTTCTGAGTGTGCTTGGAACACAAGACTAGTGATTTAGTACCATGATACCTGCAGCATTCTTTCAAACCTCTATGGTAACTGTCATGTGAACTGTAGCATTACACAATCTTTAAATGGTCATTTCGATAGTGTCTAGAACATTCCGAAAACTCGCTGCATGTCCCACTGGTTGATAAGGAACACTCTCATTAAGTCCAGCTAGTTGTATTCAAGTGTGGAGCTCTAACTATAAGTACTCTCAGGTGTTCTTGCCTCAGAGTGAAGAGCATTCTAAATCTGCGAGAAAGTGACTGTCACATGATGCCAGGCACTTCTGCTGCCAGACACACTCGTTCAGACTGCTAAAGATACTATGTGTGCACAGCTGGAGTTGCAGTCAAATGTGCACAGCAGTTATCCTTCGCTGTCTACTTCTGGCACCCTCATCGCTCAAAAACCATGATGAACGAATAGCATTCGGCTGAGATGCACTTCCTCATGTTTAGAATCAGAATGGTTATGCATTTAGCAGCTTTGAGTAAAAGGACTGAAGAAACTAGTAGAAGAAATTGCTTGATAACGCTTGACTGGAAAGTGAATGTACAGCCACTCTGAATAGACAATCATCATGCTTTAATATTTTTTTGGTTGTTGCAGCTGCTGAGTCGATTGTCTGTTTTGTGGGTTTGGTTCTGCCCTATGAACAGCCTGCAGCCAAGCTTGCTCAGAACAATTTTCTCACAGTGGCTGCCGAATACAGACTTTCATGAGCACTTTATAAGATAACCACGAGAACTGCTAACTCTGCATTGGCGGATGCATGTGAATACACCTCCTGCATTACGCGCCCACAAAGAAAAAAAAAAGCCGGAGGTGAGCCTTTTTTTTTTTTTAAGTGTTACTTGAGGTTCAAGGTCAGCAGAATTCTTATGAAAAAATTGTGTACAGTGCTCGGACATAAGTAAACGGAGCATGTTCTTTCGTTCTAATTGCAATCACGCCTTCTCCATTAGACTTGAAGAAACACTATTTGTCTATGAGAAAACACACTAGCGTCCACTAGCATCCTTTTCATGCCACCACAGCCAGTTTCAATTTGGCAATGAAAAACGTTGGAAGGCAACAGCGCGCTCCGATTACTTTTCTCCGCACCTGTACAATAAGGATACATGCTGCAAGCTGCTTTCCTTTGCCAAGGGAAGAGCACCATGAAAAGAGAGCTGAATGAGCCTTGTGACTTCACAACTAACCCTAAATAGTGCTCACACATACAGCTTTCTAAACGAGAATGACTTTAGTTGATTATGCAAAGTCTGGAAGCCATTCGTGCACCAGCTGTGCCAATAGTGCTGCCAGCAAAAGTACAGACATCGAGAACTTTTTCTCAGTCAGTACCTTTTTGGTGCCACCGTGATCACCGAGACGCCGGATGTAGTATCGCCAGCTAGCAGCGTGTGCACCAGAGGAGCGGCCCCTCTCCATCTTGGAAGCAAGCTCGGATGGACATTGATCATTCCGCTGCAAAGCAAGAAGCAAAAAAAGACCGGTTGTCCATCTGACCGTAAATTACTAACCGGAATTTTACTGCCGCTCAGCTGTTTTGTGAACTGTATCGCCAAGTTCACTAGTACACGAACCCACTTTCAATATATATATATATATATATATATTGTATGCTTTTCTATGTTGCAGAGCAGACATTTGGGCTAGTTGGTGTGAATTCATGGTGGAATTCATGGTCTTTTCTATGTTACCTGATTGACGGAATGAATTTGGTCCATTGTCGATTAGCCTCACAATGCCCAAGTCTAAGCAACTGCACTAAAAAACTTGAGGTAAGTTTGTGAAGTGGCTTTACTTTGTCATCTACAGAGCTGAGGATTGTTCTCAAATGGCACTGGGCATCCAGTACAACTCATGCGCCAACATGGGCACACATAAGCCTTCCATATCCTCTGCACATAAGTTCCACAACATGCAGATGTTCATTAACTGCCCTATTGAAATCACATGCTAGAAAGAGGATATGCAAATAATAGAAGCAATGCAAAGGTATGTGAGACTTACTATTTACATGCATGGATGCTGTTTTCTGGGATTAAGTGCCCAAATGAAACCACAACTCCGATGTCAAAGGCACCAGGGTGCACGGCATAGGGCCATTCATGGACTGGCAGGTTTTCCTTTTGGGCATAATCAGCCACAGGGCCCTTGAGCTACAAAGAAACCAAAGCAAATGAACAAGAAAGCATACAAGTGCTAGAAAAATTTCTTCTCACTGCTAGAGCAAGAAGTACAAAAAGCCCACCATCCATGAGTCTATTGCAACACGGGTGGCAGCAAATATGTTAGCATAATATTATATCAGGTGAAGGGAGTATAGGCCCAACAAGAGCACTGCCATGAGAATGTGCTGGCGGTATTCTCTAGGAAGTGCTCTTGTTGAACATGCGCCCCCCCCCCCCCCATTCAAGAAACTACCTTGGGCCCCTCCAGAAAAAATTTCCTGGCTATATGCCTGTATGCTAGCGTAGAGTCTTTCATAGTACACCTGGAAAAGGAAGCAATACCACAAAAGTTCCTTACAATAAAGTCAAAATTTGTAGACCTAGGACAAGGACACAGAAAGAAAAACGAATGTATCAGATAGCACATTCTTGCCAAGTGCAACAAATTTTGAGAAAAAAAAAAAGAAAGCGAAAGAATGACAGATGGAAATAATGAGAAAGTGCTTGTAGACAGATTTGACGTTTTTTAGAATGCAGAAATAAAAAAAACTTCAAAAAACTATGTTCATATCTTAATATGCACAAATAGTCATCTCCCAATTAATACAGCTGAGTTGACTTAAATCTCACAGATAACATGCTGGAATGGATTACAATGATAATGCAGCATCTGCTAGCCATCCTGGTTAGCTCAGTCAGTAGAGCGATTGCTCCAGAAGGGAAGTGGCACCGGGTTCGAACCCTGGACCAAAGCGAATTTTTATTGAACTTCGAAGTTTCTGTAAAGCTGCTTTACTTTATAGCCATATGAATGTGTTTTGGTGGATGCTATCCGGTAATTACTCCCTTATACAAACCTATTCTACCTCGGGAGATTCCCCTAAAACACTAGACCGATGATGATGCAGATTTTTTACGTCTAACTCGCTTGACAGCCCAGTAATGGAATGAGTGGCCACTAAAACACAAAACTTGTTACAGCTGCAATGACATCAACCAGGCTGTATTCAATGCAGTGGGTGCCACACACAGCAGATGGGGTATTCAGAAAAAAAAATGCTTTACCTTTGGACATACAACTTTGACTGTGTCAATAACTTCAGGAAGCTTCGTCTTTTTCAGCCTGAGGAAATGAACGTTTGGGCACAAGGTCACAATATGCTTGGGATCTTTAGCATATCAAGATCCCTTTAGTGTGATTAATGCGTGAATGTGGCCCTTCATGCAACATTGTGTGTCTAAATGAGAAGCAGTTCAAAAGAGTAGAAACATCAAATTTTAGTTCTGCTCCCTCTCTTTAAAATGATGCACAGTACATTAAAAAAACATAGACAGCCACGTGGGTTGTGCCAACAAGCACTAAATAATCTGTAATTGAATTTTTTTTTATTGCATGCTGTTTCCGTTTCAACAGCAAAATGACAACTATAAAATAAGACGCATCGAGGTCACACACAAAAACTCTAGTATGGTTACTGCTTTCTTAACTTTAATTCACATCCATTCTTACTCAAGCCTGCTCAAGAGTTGGAACGAAAAAAATGAACAAGCAACGATTATATCACAATTTTTGCATGTCTCACGTGGCCTCATATTGCCTGTGATGCCACAGCCGTCATTAAGCTTTTAAAACCAAGCTGAAACGACATGAGAAAAAAATTAAATTACAAATTATTCATCTGACAAAGAAAAATTCCCCATTGTGACTCATGTATACCACTTTCCATCACACCATAATTAAGGAAAAAAACATGCATCCATAAACATGGTGCCTCTACTCCTTTAATGAGCATTCGTGCATTGATGCAAGTTGCTGCCATGTATAGTCAAATTGTCAATGCCAGTTACCAACGGGCGATTTGAATAATTCTGCATTTCAAGAAATCTCTTCATCGCATGGAACCAGCCAGTTCTAGGAGATCAGTATAAAGTGATGTGAACTTCTGAAACAGTCCAATGGGATCGTGAGTAGTTCAAGCATACTGGCTAACAGTATGAGTTGTTGTAATAAAGAAGGTTGAGCCTCACTATTACCAAAGATCTTTCGTTAATTGAACAGCACACAACACTTAAGTTAATAGGAACACTGAATATGACATTTTGCGCCTTTGAGCAGTAGCAAAAGGTTGGAGGTGTCAAAAGAGCTCATTCAGGGTTGTCTGCCCTTTGACTTAAAGGTGGGCTTGTCAGCAGGCGAATCAAGCCATAGAATATGTCAAGCATTTGAGACTAATGCTGCGACTGAATGCACTGCCAGGAAATGGTTCCAGAACTACAGCCTGGGAGATCTGACTCTCTTGCACACACCACTGTCACCAGATAATAGTGTTGGATGACGAGGTCCTGGAGGTAGTCATAGATGACAGCAGCCAAGCATGAGGTGAACTTGCTATATGCTTCCAGGTTTCTGACAAAACCATCAGGCTTCACCTGCACTGCACTGGGAAGGCATTGAAGAAGAGCATGTGGGTACCTCATAATGTCGGATGCCATCAAGCAATGACAAGTGATGACAGCCTGTTTGTCATGACCCTCCAGGCACTGCAACGCATGCTTTTGTCATCTAGAGTCACCAGTGACGAAAGTATATCCTGTATGAAAGTCTCAAGTATACCTGACATTGGCAGTCACCATGGAGCCTTGTGCCTCATACGGGGAGACCTAAGCACTGGCGCAAAAGCTAAATTTCTCTTTGCCGCTGCTCGAACTGTGATTGCAGTGATGGTGCAGCACATGTGTATTAGTAATGGTCAATCTTCCTAGGACAACTCTAGTATACTCTGCTAGCACAGTGGGCAGTTAAAGGCGTATCCGTTCCATTTTTCTACTGGTTATAATGGGTGTGTACAATTTTTCAAATAAAAGAAAGGGGAAGAAAAACTGTGTATTTAAAGTACAAGTGGAACCGGCTGCGGCACTAACACCGAACAACGGTATTTTTTAAACGGCTTTAATTTTGTTTCTGAGGCTTCCGACGACATCTTCATTTTCAAATACAGTCGAACCTCGTTATAATGAAACGGTTTATAACGAAATAATGAACATCACGAAGGAATGACGATTCCCCTTGGAAGCTCAGTCAGCACGAGCTATAACGAAGTAGCCACCGGGCCCTTTCAACTTCGTTATAACGAGGTTAAACGAGCAACATTTTCTCATGTGCACGGTATACCTTAGATGACTTCAGAGTAAATCACACCGTGTGCGCTAACAATCACTGCGAAGATTTGACAAGGCGGGTAGAATTTTATAAGGTATAAGGTGCAAAAAGGACGCGACTCAACGAAACACGATATCTTGTGTCACACACTGGTGCCTCATGTCGACACTATTCTCACGTTGCACGGTACCCAAAAAATGCGCGATATTTCCCCATGGTTTCAAAACCGACAAGCCTTAGCACGAAATACACTGATGCTGAAACAACGATAACGTACCTGTTCTCGTTTAAGAGTTGAAGACTCTTCAGCGAGAAGCTATCCGATCCAAAAAAGATAACCTTCCACAACGGTCTCTCGGCATTGCAACTAAAAGTTTTTCTCTGAATGTAACGCGTGAATGTCATCAACAAGAAAGTCGAAACCTTATAGTTCAGGCCACGATGCTGTTTGTATGTTGTCTCGATCAAATAGTACAGCAGCTAGCTTTAGCAAACACATGTACCCCGCACATGGCTCGCTGGCCGCGCCGGCGAATGTGAAACTTGTGAGCGAAACCAAACAAATGGAGCGCTCCGGCTGTTTTTTTTATGCCAAGCGCATTTCTTTGGAAGTAAACCGCTAAATTCACAATGCGTAAAAGCTACACTATAAGCAACTATTAGAAACAGCTCTTTAGGTTTTAAAATGTTTTTATTTTTCCTCGTTATCGAATAAGTACGGTGCTACGGTGTGGCTGAATTTATTCTGTACGTTTCCCATAATGCATCATTTTTCAGTGCCGCTGACAAAATGGCTGACCAGAACGCTAAAGCCAAAGTTGATCTGGGGCTTCTCGAAGAGGATGACGAGTTTGAAGAGTTTCCTGCCGAAGGTAAGCTACACGTCGCTGTGCGATGTTCGCGAGAGTGATCCTGTGTTGTTACGTTGTTGTCCCTTTGACGTACTGCTTCAAAATGTGATGTACCGGTGGACCCCATTGCGCTTCGTCACGGTGTGGACGCGTGCGTAACTAATGTGCGCAGCCAGTAGGATTCCCCGCTCATTTAAAAGGTGGCCAGTACAGTTACATGCACGTTATTAAGAAAGGTCACAGCTGTGTCAGTTTATAGTAGTTATGCAGTTACGACAAAAAGCGCTTGGCGTCTTGTGTATCCGGGACTTAAGGGTCTACTGTCATAGTGCGGTACCATCAACTCTTGCATTGAATATTACTAATGTTGCCGGGATTACTTTTCTTGGCATCGGCTGCTTGAAATCGCCGGTGTCGCAGTTTATATTTCATGTTTTTTGTTCTGCATGCGCATATATACAAGGAACATAGACAGGAAGCGGAGGGTTGGCAGTGGAGAACTCTGGTCAAGTTGAAACTGTATCGTGATTAGTTGACCCAACTAATTAGCTTTTATTTGTCTGTAGAGTGGACGGCGAAGGCGGAAGATTCCCAGGACGTCAATGTTTGGGAAGACAATTGGGATGACGACAACATTGAAGATGACTTCAGTCAGCAACTGAGGTATGTGCGTTGTGCGGCGACGTATCTTTGCACATCCCACTTCAGTGTGCTGATTCATTCTCCCAATGCTTTGCAGGGCGGAACTCGAGAAGCAGGGCTTCAAAGTTGACGGTACAGGAGAACCGATCAAGACGTGAAGCTTAACACTTAAAGAAAATGTTCATGTGAAGTTTTTCTCTTTCTTTTCTCTTTGTGCTTCGATAAGAATAAACTGTTTCCTGTATTATGTGATGGCGGACTGACCTGCCTTCCAAATGTGCAGTTTCTTTTGGATCTCGAAAAGAATGTATATTTGCTAGCTTTGTGTGAATTTTTTTTTTCATTTGGCCATTGTGACACTTATTTTTGGATAATGGCAGCCTCCATTGCCAGAACTGATTTCAGAGCTACACTGTAAAAATGGGCAGGTCTTAATGTTATGACACTGAGTATGACACTTATTTGTGGCATGGCAAGAATTGTACTGCTCTGGTGTAGTCCTAGGACGAGGCATGTCAACTTTATCTGCTGTGGTGGCTTGTTTGGATTGGTTAGAATTGCCAAAAACATGTGCACTTGTAATTAGTGGCTGTACCATGCTTCTCCAATGCTGTTGGGTATGTTAACATTGCATTTCTTCTAAACCAGGATAATGGTTTAGTTTAGTTTATGGGGTTTAACGTCCCAAAGCGACTAAGGCTATGAGAGACGCCGTAGTGGAGGGCTCCGGAAATTTCGACCACCTGGGGTTCTTTAACGTGCACTGACATCGCACAGCACACGGGTCTCCAGAATTTCTCCTCCAAAGAAATTCAACCGCTGCGGCCGGGATCGAACCTGCGTCTTTTGTGTACAGACAGTTTGAGCATTCTACAAACTAGCCAAGGCGATGGTATGCATTTTTATCAAGATCAGTGAGCTAATTGATACAGTTTGATGCAAATGGCAGAAAAATGCACAAATGCTAGTGGCATTCTAGTGCAACATGGCATTTTTAGCTACCTCAAGATTGAGGTTGGAGTAGTTGGAATTATAGAACCCTGGGCAGCTTTTCTTTTTGATCTTTTTAGTTTTTATCCTCTGTTTCGTGGTAAACTTTACAAAGCCCACCTGGTACAAAACGGCATAGGCATCGCCGTCACCACAGAACACTACATTTGCAGTTCAATCAGGTAGTAGAGGGTATGCATGAATGTATAAAAAAAGAAAAAAAAATGTTAACAAGATATCAAACATTAAGCATAGGTATCCATGTTCTAAAACTGCACCTTTGCCTTGTGCAAGGAAATTGAGAAGTGCTCCAGGGTGGACGTCTGCCTTTTTCCTTGGTGGTCAAAGCCTCATCAGATCCTTAAGCCTTCTGATGCCACAGCTTGTATATGACCTCTGCTTGATCGAAATCTGTAGCTTCCCTCAATTTTTGCAGTGTGTTGCTAAGTACTAGGAGGGCATGCTTTTAAGTAGACTTTTCCATAACCAAGTGCTCGGACGCCTGCAAGCAAAGAGGAACAAATGTATTGAGTGTACTTCATCCACAATTTTCTCAGCTCACAGTTGTCTCCAAGCAGCAAAAATGCTGGTTCCCGAAGTTAGCATAACCTAACCTATAGGTTAGCATAACCTATTATTTCCCTTTATTATACTTCATGATTCATCATCAGCGTGACTACGCCCACTGCAGGGCAAAGGCCTCTCCCATGTCTCTTCAATTAACCCTGTCCATTCATATCCCTGCAAACTTCTTAATCTCATCCGCCCACCTAACTTTCTGCCACCCCTTGTTGCGCTTGCCTTCTCTTGGAATCCACTCCGTTACCCTTAAAGGGCAACTGCATAGGTTTTAGAAAGTGGTGAGCTTAACAGGGTTGAATGCGTGAAACTTCCAGGTAAAGCAGGCAAAGTTCTTTTGGGCTAGCATTTGAAATGGGGAGGTAATCGCCGATTAAAATCGCGACGACCTTCAAGCTTCTCCGCACTGCACAACGCCAAGTAGGGGGACGCATAATGACGTCATCGAAGGTATTGGTACATTTCCAATGCATGAACGCTTGCTTTGAAGGAGACAAACCACCACCACCGAAGGCAAAGCCCACCAAACGTTTGGCAGCATCCAACAAGGGAATGCAGGGTGTGGCTGACGGCAGCGGTAATTTCAAATCATACCTTCCATGATGTCACACTAAACTTCTCCGCACTCCTCCGGTGCATTGAGGAGAAGCGCAAAATTAAAACGTCGGTTACGTGGCTATCTTAAATGCTAGCTCAAAAAAACTTTGCGTGCTTTATCTACAGCCTATATAGATTTGAATACTTGAATATCGCAAAATTCTCAAAAAGTGGTGCAGCTGCCCTTTAAGGACCAGCAGTTATCTTGCCTTCGCATTACATGCCCTGCCGAAGCCCATTTCTTCCTCTTGATTTTGACTAGGATATCATTAACCCACATTGGAGACCAAACTTTTTCAATGTTTTTGGCCCTCATTAATATGGAAACTCGCTACAACAGACAGAGTTGCAATGCATAGAGCTGCGTAGAGGCCCACATATTCTTGCCTTGTTAATATCGACAGCAATGAGAGCTTGAAGAATTGGATAAAACAGCACAACGGAAGACGAGACAAGAGAAGGACAAACACCAGCGCTGACTAACAGCCAAATGGTTGTTAGTCAGCGCCTCTTCTGGAATGAGAGCTAGGCCTCGACTGCCCAAACCTAAGATTTCTTTTCCTGCTTTCACAGTGCAGGACATCTGCGAAAGGTAATGCAAGAACTGAAATTTGTCTAGCTGTCTTTATTTCTTTTGCAGTTTTGTGGCTTGCAGAGCCAAAGCACCCAGTCCTTTTTCATCTACTGTGATATATTGCACAAATAGCATCAGCAGCTGCTGATGCTTTGACAGTCGTGTTCAGCAACTATTGGCTGTCTGTGTGCTTGTGATTCATGCAATGGCAACAGCCGCAGTAGGAGAGACCCATTGCTCGTCTCATGGCCCAGAAGTGCTTCAAAACTATGGTTTATTGGGGTTTAATGTCCCAAAGCGACTCGGGCTATGAGGGACGCCGTAGTGAAGGGCTCCGGAAATTTCGACCACCTGGGGTTCTTCAACATGCGTTGACATCACACAGTACACGGGCCTCTAGAATTTCGCCTCCATTGAAATTCAACATGTGCTTCAAAACTGCACATTTTTTTATATAATGGCAACCAGGGTAATGCGCAAAGAGTTATAAAAATGTTAATTTTAGACTGCACTGAGCACAGCTCTGAGTGAATGTTATTATGGATGACTTGCTTCATGAAGAGTTTTGGTTGGGAACTAAAGAATCCATATTAGTGGGGTGTGACTGTATGTCCCTTTAATGCCACTTAGAGTTACTGCGCTAGAAAACAGAAGTGGACAGGACGAGTACCACGAGAACAGTAAGTGTGGGTGTCTTCACACAGCTATAGTGTTGCCGTGGGGGTTTCTTTTGTTAACTTAAATCCAAACTTTCGAAATTCTGTCATGATTTTTTCAAAACAGATTTCGATTTCCTCTTCCTTTCAAAGTGCCCCATTGCCATGTTTTCTGCTGTCATTTCATATATGTGTAATTAGACGTGTTTCGTCTCTTTCGTTGGGACCCAATCCAAAGTCTGGCCAGTCCATCTCGCATGTATCTGTCTGTGCCACAACCGACGGGGAGGAGGGATGAGGAATAAACATTGTTCAAGGCCAGTACTAAGGCCCAGTGTAAAAGAGCGCTTGCTTTGGCGAGCACTAGTGAAGCCAGTTAAACACTAGGAAGGAGGGGGAAGGTAAGAGAAATAAGGAGAGTTAATGGCGTATGTTGTCGTCGATCGTTGTGCTGAGACAGGACACGCATGTATAACGACGACATGCGCAAATGCATTCTTGCGAAGCTGGTGCTGGAGAGAGTGCTCAAGTCCAAGACAAGTGCTTGAGCTGGATCAATGTTGGCCTGGGATTCCGTTTGAAACTCAACAACTGGAACACGTAGAATGAAATAACCTGCACAGCTAGGTCATTCCATATTCTACGTTTCGTGGGCCGTTGGAAGAAACTGCCGATCAAAAGCCGGTCATAAAGCAAGCGAGTTCACAGACATTGATGAACTTCAGGGAACAAAGCTTTGCACATACAACTTCAGATATAATCACATGTCGAAATAAATTATGCATTCATTGGCAATTAAGTTTTATAACAATACACTTTGCAACAAAATAAGTGCAGCGAGAGCCCATTATGTTGTGATTATAAATGAGTATTAACTGATGGATATTAATGCAATAACGCAGAAACACAAAATAGAAAAGCCGTGGCGGTCGAATTTCGTTGGAGGCGAATTCTAGAGGCCCGTGTATTGTGCGATGTCATTGCACGTTAAAGAACCACAGGTGGTCGAAATTTACCAAGTCCTTCACTATGGCGTCCCTCATACGTTAAACCCCCATGAAACCATAAAAATTAGAGACAAATTGCAATAGATTTAAGATAAAAAGAAAGGCGCAGTAATTGTTGCTCTCGTGGTGGACGCTTTTTGATGTTTTGAGGAAATGAGACGCTGTAACTGGCCCACTTCTCGTTTTTTTTTTTAAATTTAATCAACTGTCTCACTTCTCCTACGACACCTCAACCAGGCTTTGAGGGAAGGGAGTGAAAGAAGAAAGAGAAAAAGGTGCTGTGGTGGAGGGCGCCGACATAATTTCAACCACCTCCCAGTCAAAAAAAAAAAAAAAACATTGGGTCCAATTGGAAATCTCAATTGGACCCGATTGGACTGAGGAAAGCCAATTGGGAAATCCAACTGGTTTCCCTAATTCTAATTGGACAGTCCTGAACTTCCAATTGGACTCCGGAATCCAGTTGGACTCGGGAATCCAATTGGGGAGTACAAATGGTTTATGTACTTTCAACTGTACTCAGGAATCCAATTTGGTCTCAGCTTCCAGTTGGGGTCCAGTTCGCTCTGCCATTTAAACTGAATCATTCAACTGGTTCCCGGGACTCCATTGGCTTCAGCACTGTCGGTTCGACTGCCCAGTTGGTCCTCTAGCTGTGTTCCAAACTATGTTCAAGTTGTGTAAAGGCAGAGTTGATTCCTCTATTACCAAGTGGTTGTCTGCTAGCCAGGTAATAGAGTTAGTGCCTTGCTCCAAATGAATAGTCGCTTAGGGTGTGTGTGTGTGTGTGTATTGGTTGGGTGGGTGTTTTCTGTGGCTTAGCCGCAGTGCTTAGCGCCGCGCAACAAATTCAAATTTCCCGCTCTGCATGCAGCAGTCTCTGGCGGTACCACACTGCCAACATACTTTGTTTTTATTACTGTAGTAAGAAACGACACCCCAAAAATTGATGCGCTGACAATCGACCTCTATTGTAATTAGTTATTAGTACATTAAGTAATGAAGGAGGAAGAACTACCATCATGTCAGAATTCATGCCTGGCACGATCGACGCGCCGTTCGTCAGCCGATAGGTGCACTACAGTGGGCGGGAAATTCCGAAAACGTTCATATCGTTCGGTTCAAGGTTGGTTCTGTGTTCGGACTTCACAGATTCGGTGGTGTTCGTGTGATCCTGCTGGCCGTAGTCGCATTTGGGGCCCGCCAGGCTCTCTTTCCGCTGCCCTATCAACCTTGGTTTCGCTGCCGGTGAGTCTACATTGCCACTGCTCCGTCATGGCTCACAACGCCCCATCTTTAGCTGCACCGCAGCCGCTGCAGCCTCTTGCAACTTGCATGGACAAATTTCTGAAGAAGTGGACCACTAAAGCGGAAGCCGTTGGCGACGACGAAGACGATGTATTATTCGACAGAAGTCTTGACGGAAGGGAAGACAGCGTGTTGGGCTCTTGGGTCACGATTGGAACTACCGAAGCATCGTCACCACTTTGTACCGCGCAGGTAGACACGCCAAGCACCGTGGCTGGCAGCGATGACAACACCTCACGCACGCAGCAAGAGTCCAACGGTCAGCAGGACACCTGTAACGTGGCTCTTTACCCGCCGGAGTTACTGAATCAGAAAGTGTCTGAGCTGCGCCCGCACGACGCACACACATCGGATGACGTGCGTGGCACCGATGGCAGTATTCCCGTCCAGCAGCGACTGCCGTGTAATGAGGCAATTTGGCCGCCTCTCTCCGAGATACCTCCTTGTCCGCTGGGGTTGTATTACCAGCAGTCAGCTAAATCAAGGTCGCTCGACATTCTGCGACGCGCATTGGGCGAAGAACGATTTGCTAGCTTTTTCCCCGGAAAAACGCGGGCAAAACAGAATTACAAGGAGAGTTGACGACTAGCTCCCAACCGACGCACAAAACGGGGTTAGTTCGCCTAAGTCATCTGCTGGCTTTTCGAACATGGACATCTCGCATTGGCCGCGCCTTCTGCGGTGTGTGCTATACTGCGTTTACCAATTGCAGCTACGCGCGAAATTTCGTTGGTCGCGCGGCATAGAGGACGTATTCAGCGATCGAGGAAAACAATGCCTAATTTCACAAACGTGGTCCTTGTTTTAAAGCTCAAATATCAGTGGCCAATTATACGCGCAGTTCTGCATGCAAGGATTAATGGTGTATTATTATTAACGTGACAAGCCATTGTTCCAGTCTGGTGATGTGCAGCAATAAAAACTGGTGAATGCAAGTGCTTTTAAATGAGTATGGACATCAAATTTTTAGGTGCGTGTTTTCTTCGTTGAAATTATCTGCAAGGCATTAGTACACATGAATCGCCATAGAGAATTCACATACCCCCGTAAATAACCTAATTTTGAGTGTACTAGCATTAGACGGGTCATTAGCAAAAAGCTATTATGTCCAGATGAAGACTCCGCTTACCAAGGGAGAGAATCCAACTCTCCACTTGAAGGGACAAGGATGGGGAGGCCGGACTAATGACTCGGCAAAAAATTTAAACTACGCAGAATGGCTTGGCAAATTTAAATGCATCTGAAATGGTGGCTGAAGTTGCTGAAGAGAATGACATCTAGATATAGACGTTTAAGCAAACGCCATTGCATTTTCTCTGCATCAGTCCAACCGATTGCCCCTAAACAAGGGCAAACATGCTAGCGCACCTAAGTTGCATTTAGCTTAACTAGGTATATCGGTGCCAATTGTTTCTTTCATGCTGTTTCCGTTCCAACAGCAGGACAGTGCCTATGATGTCGGTGAAGTTCACATTGCGAGAGACATTAAAACTGCGATATATCCACTGCCCCATTTCAGTTTGTTACCGCACCCTTATGCCAGCTTGCCCCAACAGCCAAGATGACAACAAACGAAGAAGCGGCTAAAACATCATTGTTTTCATGCGCCCCATAAGACCTAAACTTCTTGACGGCACCATTTGTTTTGAGCATGCACTGCACAACCAGATCACTAAATTCTTTTACTGTTCACAGAGAAAAACGAGTGACCATTTGTTTTGAGTATCATGTAGCCAGATTACAAACGTCTTTTATTGTGTTCTAAAATATATAGAGCCACATTTTACAGACACTGGTTTCATGATGACAAAAAACATTCCTGTACATATTCAATGAAGTACGTACATCGGCAAGGACAGGTGTTCTTGATGCTATGATGGAGTCGCAGAACAAAACTTATTGCGAAGCGCTCGTTTTCATCACCAAGGATGCTTATCAACTCGCTGTGCACACCCGCAGATGTGTCAAAAGAAGCGCACCAAACACAGGCCCCCAACGCAATCTACAATTCTGTGCCTCTTATTTTGCCATGCACGACAGTTTGAGCATATGATACGCTTGGAACTTCAGACGACAAACAGTTCACATGATGCACGATGTTCAACATATGTACAGCACTGTTCACCTTAAAGCCGGTAGAAACACTATTACACCAAGCTTATTTACACGCAAAGTCAAGCAAAGTGACTGCAACACAAAAAACAGCGCGATCCATACAGCGAGTAAAATTTTCTTCTAAAGCACAGTGACTGGACTGTACATTGCCGCTGTGCACCACAGTGAAATGCCAACAGCAATAACCTACACAATGAGTGCAAAACATGATGCAGCGTATCATAGGACAACTCACTACATACATCCACTCTGTGTAACAAGCTTACATTATATAAAAGCTGCGTGGTAAAGATGTGATGCGACTGGAAGGGAAAGAAAGAAGGGAGCGGCAGCTTTATACATCGGAAAGTAAAGGGTTTTGTGCTGCATTCTGTCTACCATTTGGTAATGTTGGGAACAAACGCTGGCAAAAAGGTATTTACAATGCAAAATGGAAATGACAAATTGAGTGCCATCAGCTGGACAGATGGATGCAATGACTAGATCAACGGGCCTTTCCACGCAATGGCGGAAAACAGCTCGCATTTCTTTCTGCACCAATCGAATGACCATACCTTGCACCATAACCCAAGGTTATTTTTGTGCAAGACCACACAGGTTCTATAAAGTGGCAGCAAGTTCAAAAGAGAGCCACTCAATTTGATGAGATAAGCACCTTTTATGGCGCTCATATCAAACAGTAGCACCTCCGACTTTTCAATTTCGTAATACACTTTAGCTGAAGTCCACCTGAGCAATATTTTTTCCCGCATGTTACTATTACAGACAATAATTATTATTCGAAGTGCAGAGAGTTTCTCCTATCCATCATTACAATGCACGTCTGACACATCCAAGATGCAGTGTTGCAACTGTATTCTGCTGCTGAACGCTACGCCACTGATGTTGAGAAGAAAATAATTTTCGTCAACTAAACGGAAGAAAAAAAAAAAGGCATGGCAGCAAACACTGACAAAGATGTTGGGATGATGCTACGATTGAAGTCTGTACACAACACTGGAGAATTTAGCTGCCAGACAATGTACGGAAAAGGAAAGTGCTCGAAGTCTATATAGTCCTTTATGTGGCAAAACTGCTTCTTTCTGCACGGATTCACAGCCTCAGCATTGAACACCGGAGAGTAACCTAGGGCTATATATAGCAATGTCTAATTTTTTTTTGGTCACAACTAAAGTAACAGGAGGTGGGAAACAAACGGGAACCTCCAATTTCTTTTCTTTTTGATGCGTGCCAAATTCACCTTCAAGCAAACTCACTCTGGAGACGACCTTGAGTTATCAAGTACGAGTACTAACAAGAAGCTTAGGGTAGTAATGGCTGCACATAGAATAAATGGTGAGGGCTCACCATTTGAGCCGTAAAGCAATGATGGGATAGGAGGACTAAGACTAAAACTGTTTTCAAAGGTCATCTATTAGAACTTGGCCTCTGCTTGTGTAGGCGGTTTTCCAAAAAGAAAAATGAAGTCAGGAAGTACATACAGTGTGCTAAAGCACCCAGTGAAATATGATGCTTGCCATCAAAAAAGAAAAAAAAAAGCTTTGGAAGCATGGCCATTCTATGCCATGTTACAGATGTTTCAGGCGATCTCAGCCATGAATTAAGAACAATACATTTAATACGATGTCTGTAGCTCCTCAATAAGCAGCCTGCCCAGTTAACAACACAAAACAAAATGAAAAAGGGGTGGGAGAGCCCCAGTTTGCCAGCTAACGCTTTGACAAAAGAACTTGTCTTTCTTCTGCCAAAAGACTTGCATTAGGACTTGCAAAAGACTGATTGTTGAAACGTTAGCTAGCAGAGTGAGGCTTCCCTCGACCCTTGTTCATTTTGTTTTGGGCTGTCAAGAGTCCCATCTTCCTGCTTTCCCTCTGCCCAGTCAAAGAAAGATGAAAGCACAGAACACGCATCACAGAATGGCAAAAAGGTACAAGGCAGATGCAGACTACTGGAAGGAAAATATGTTTAGCGGAAAACAAGAAATGAGGCCCGAATCACGTTGCGGGTGAGCACATCAACAGCTTGCCTAATATTTGTATAGCATGAATCAGAAGGATGCCTGCTTTACTCAAAAGCAAACAAAAAAAAAAGAGCTAGCAGCACTAAATTTGCTTCTGCTAGAAAATTTTATAGACCTTATGCAAAATTGCTGCCATCTATCGGAGAAAAGGAGAACCAGTGGAAATCCGCCATGTTGGAGGATGACAGAAGCTCGTCCCGCCTCTGATGTCTGGATTTAGGCGTACCCTGCGTTAGCTTCCTTACTGCTGTGCTGGCTCGAAAATCTTATTTACTGTCACTTGAGCCTGTAAACATGACTGAATGGTCAGTCGACCTGTTTCTGCTGCCCAAGTTTCTAAGTGACTTCGCAGACACTTACTACGCGTCCAAACCACTTTCCGAAAGCCACCGAGTACGGAGCTACAAGTTTTTCACGGAGTCCTACGTCAGTTTGCCGACGCTGAACACCAAAAAATGTACGAAGCAAGTGTAATTTCCGTTTACGGCTATAAATGTGCGCATTTCGGCCTAGTTTGAATCAGTTTTTATTTGGTTCGATACTTTTTGCGGACGGGCGTGCTGCTTGAATTGCTGTTGTTGTGGTTGCGTTTTCTGTGTTGTGTAGGCGCCGAAAGCAAACGATAGTAAACTTCACGCTCATGTTGGTAGTGTCGAAAAAAGTGGCCTCTCAACATGTGACGCTTTTCATTTTCCTTGAAAAGTTCATACAGCATTTGTTTGTTTGCCCTAGTGCTCTAGAGCCCCTAGTTTGCCCTAGTGCCCTAGACCGAGAGAGAAAACATTTTATTATTATTACCGGGCACATAGACCCCTGGGTCGCCGCACGACCCCACTACACAAGTGCTTACCATTCTTGGACTATCGCGCCGCTAAAAACACGTAGCCCGTGAATGCAGCAGTGTATATGGTTTTACCACGACGAGCAAGCAGTTGTGCAGTGATATTTTTGGAGGATTCTACACGCGTTATGCATTCCCGCTACTAGTTGGAACTATAGTACCGCTTGAGCGGCTGCCCTTACGGTCCTTTCTTTTTTTTTTTTTACACAACACACGGTTTCGTGGAAACCGGCCGGTTCAGTGAAATCGCTACACGCATACAAGCCGTAGCTCCACAAAATAGGCACCTTTCCCTGGTCAACAGAAACGATTGACTTACTTGCAGAGCGCAAACGTTCTGTGCCACGGGCACTTGACCCTTGCTAGTGTTTCCGTCGAAACAAATATTCGCACTAAAAACTAACGCGTGTAACCGCTGCAGCGGATAACGCTAGGAGCGACGGTTCTCACAAAGCGCGACCCGTACCACTGAACAGCTGATCACGATTACTCTCTTGCGAGGCCGATAATCGCAGCACTTCACGGGAAATCGCAGCAGAAAAACAGCTTTTGTGTGATATTTTCTTCGTGCCTACAAAGCTTATTTCTAATTTCATTTGCTACATGGCGTTAACGAAATGTGTTGCGCGATGTCTCGACATGTAGCGACGGTTCTGCAACATTTGTGCTGCGGACGTCGGGGATCGCAGTCCAAAAATAGAAATGCGCTCAAATCAAGCCCTCTTGCCTTTTCTCCCTGGGCTTCTTTGCGACCCTCCTGCGTACAGCAAGGCAATGAGCAATATGTGAGGGTATTGAAGGCGGTGAAACTCGAGCGCGCACGACGAGCGTGTACCAGTACGTGCTGTGAATCCGGCGGCTATCCTCCAACATGGCGGAACGCGCGCGGCGACCGCTAGATGGCAGTGCATTTCGCATAAGGTCTATAAACTCATTTTCTGTAGTTGCACCAAAGATCACTAATAAAATTCCAAATCTGATCCTAGTTTCTGCGTGAAACAGAACATACCATTATTCTTCAGTTGACTTGTGACAATTTTAACTTGAAAGACCGAAAGTTTGCTCAAATCAATGGGAACCTTATTTTGGCCACCTCATTTTCATGGGATCTATGTGTCAGTTCAATGAAACCAAAGTTCGAATTGAGTTTGATTTGCTGCGATTTACTGCGAGTCCATTGCATTAGCATATGCTCATCAAACCAATAATAATAAAAAAAAGCATTGGTGCATTATAAACTTCTGCTGAGAGATTCGCATTAAATACTCGGTGAAGTTCCTACACTGAGAACTGGCTTTGAGGAAAGGAAAGATGCAGTAACTGCCTCAGTTCTCAGTGGACACTTTAACCCCGCTGTGAGGGAAGGGTGGAAGGCAGCAGTGAAAGAAGGAAGAGAAAAAGAGGCACTGTATTGAGGGCTGTAGATTAATTTCGACCCTCTGGGGTTCTTCGATATGCAATGACATCACACAGCACACAGGCAGCTTCTGCATTTCACTGCCATCGAAACGCAGCTGTGATTGAACACATATCCTTGGGCTCGGCAGCCGAGTACCCTAACCACTGAGGTACCGCAATGGGTAGTGCCTAAATTATATTACAGACTCCGTGCTGATGCTGCAGTTTCAAAAGTTCAACGTGAGCTGTGCAGTGCAGAAAGAAACGCTTTTTGAAACCAAGGCATATCTCTCAAAGGTTCCCAACAGCACCATGAGCAGATGCAGCTTAGATTCAATGAAGCCAGTTGAGCAAGTAAGTGAGCAGATCTGTGCGCTCAAAAGACGTGGCTGTTGGAGTCAGGTGCCCAGCGAGCATCAGACACACACCTGCTTTGCTTGTCGTTTCGAATCTCCGAGGATAGAGTCCTTGCAATATCGGGCAAGCAAAAACCACTAACAGTTCTTTTAACATGCAACAAATCTAATGTCAAGTCAACATCACGTGGGACAAGGACAAGAAATAAATAATACACAAAAAAGACGCCTTCAACAGAAACAATACAAAGGCAGAAAGTAACACAACTTTCGCGCGAAAGACAAAACTTTCAAGCATAAGTACAAGAGCACCAATATGTGCGCCCGGCATTGAAATCACCCCTAAGCTGCCCAAGGTACCACCGAGATGGCGCTTCGCACACAGAGGCACCTCTCTGAACTGCCTCAATTCACAGCATGAGCGAGGACCGGTCTAGTGTTCGTGCATAGGAAAGGTGAGTGGAGGGATGACATTGGAGAAAGAGGGGGCGTGGTGGCCCGAGTGCACAAAGTTGTTGTGAGTTGGTGGCGGTGGTGGAGGCGGCGGCAGGATGTGGTTAAATGAGTTGTGCAGTACGCGACTCGACGGGTAAAAGTGCGTCGACGGTGGTGGTGGGGGTGCCGCACTGGCTCTGCCCTGTTCCACCGAGGAACCGATGTCGGGAAAGATGTTGCTTAGGTTGAAGTTGGGCACGTGCTGTGACGGCGCAACTGCTGCTGCGCAGTTTGTGTAGGGTGCCGCTACTTGGGCAGCTGCGGAAATGCTGGGGCCGGACGCCATGGATGCCACGGATGCGACTGATGATGATGCTGAAGTTGCTGCACTGCTGTGCTGCTCGTTTCTATGCAGCGAACTGTGGTGGTGTGAGAACGGAGTAGGTGCTGTGGATGAGTGGGGTGTTGGTACACCCGGCCCGTTTAGGTTGAGGTTGAAGCTGTTCTGCTGGGACTGAGGCCTGAAGAGCGGGTTGTAAGCGGCGCTACTGATGTTGGCGCCACGGTCAACCTCAACACCACTGTGGCTGGGCTTCGAGTGTGGCGGTTGTGGGATTTGCTGCTGCAGCTGCTGGTGCTGTTGATGTGGCCAAGGTGATGCTGACGATGTTAATGTGGAGGTCGATGAAAGGGAAGAAGCGTGAGGTAGTTTTTGCGAAGGTGCTGGCGGAGGCGGTAATGTGATCAATGCGTGGTTGTGAGATTCGTTTCTGAAGTCTGGGAAGTAAGAGATGCTCGAAACGGAAGTGTGTGAAGAGGTGTTTGAGGGCTTGCTCTTTTTGGATTTTGACTTGGTCTGCTGCTTTTCTGTCTCGGGGCACCCAGCCTCGGAGGTCAGATGGACGCCCTGCTTCTCCCGACGACCACTCTGCTTTTCAACTTCTGCACTTGCAGGGGGCAGTGAGGTGCCACAAATGGTGTTGCCAGTGGCTCCGAATGGACCAGGAATCAGGTTGTTCACAAGATGCGGTGCTTGTGCACAGTGTTGTGAGAGGTTCCCAAAGACTGGAGGGGCAGGTGGTGCTAGAGGACCTGAGCACTGGGGCCCAAACTCTGTCGTCAGGGGCAAGATCGGTGCTGCAGAGGCACCCGGAAACAAGCATCCCTGCTGCTGGGAGGTGGGAACCTGCATTCCGAAATGGTGGGACTGCCTAGGAGATGTGGCCTGCAAGCAGCTAGCTGGCGCTCGACTTGTCATCGGGACTTCAGGCCGTGAACCACAGGTGGCAAAACTGGGGCTTCGGTGGCCCAGGGAGAAGTTGGGGTAAGGGTAGTTCTGGTGCTGAAACATGTTCTGATTTGAGCTTGCCTCCGGTTGTACATGATGGTTGCGAGATGATGGGGACTGTGACATGTGCGGTGCCATGGTGTGCAGTGGTGGAGTGTGCAGTGGTGCCGAAGGGAGCATGGGGAAATCCTCCTTTGCTGTGTGGTAGGAGTGGATGGGGTACCGAGAAGGCGTAGCAGCTGCCAGACTGCGCTGCATATTGTTGTAGCTACTGTGCACAGTGGCAGGTTGAGGAGGCATGGCCGTTGATACGGGCAGTGCCTGCGACCGGTTGTCTGCCACTGACACGCTTGTAGTGGGAAGGTGGCTCTGCTGGGATGTGCTCGTTGGCAGCTGTCGTTGATGCGAGTGTCCAACCGAATGCTGCGTGCTTGTCTGGGGTTGATAGGAAAGCCTGTTTGCAAACCCAGGATGATTGGAGAAGCCAGGCTCCTTGGTACTTCCTTGGAGGTCCTTCTTTGGATTGCTAGCCTGGGATTGAATTAGACTTTCTGCTGAATAGGAGATTTGGGGACGTGATGACTGCTGGCAAGATGACCTCTGAGTAGTGGGCACCTGGGCGCATGAAGGGGGCGTAAGTCGATACGAAGATGGCAAGAAGTTCTGAGCCCCAATCAATGCTTCTGCAGAATAGCATGACAAAGCAGTGTTACTGCTAACCTGCGAGTTACTCTGTGGAGTAGGTGTTCTTGTGCAAGGGGTGTACTGATCAGGTCGAGGAAAAGGAAACGAAGTGGTTGTCATGTATGGGTTTATGGACATGGGAAATTGGGATGACAGACTTTTGCTTGGCGTGGTGCACCGCCCAGAATCACGCACCATTCGACATGGTGAAGGTGGTGGCTTGCCACTGCTGTCTAGCATAGACAGAGATTCAGGGTCCTTAGAGGCAGCAAAGCCTTGCGCTGTACTGAACCCAGGGAGTGAAGTGGTTTGCGTTTGGATTGGCGCAGTTACTGCCGGCGCGGTTGAAAACTGCGGGCCTCTGCTATGCATCGAGAGTGCTGGCTGTGGATTCGAAACAAAACTGTGGCACGATACCTCTGTGTGCAGTTTTGCGGGAGGCACACTGTGAAGCTGTGGAGATCGGGCAGCATGGTGGCAGTCTTGCTTGCTACCAGAGTTCCCTACAGCGTGCAGCTCTTCCGAGTGATTTCTGTGCGTTGAAAAGCTCTGGGAGTCGACATAGGCATATGTGCTCCTGTCTGCCGACTCCTTCTTTTTGTTTAGACTTGATGTGACTGATGCTTGCGTTCCGCTGGCTGGGAGGTGAGGTGTTGGCGGGGTTAAAACAAACTGTGAAAGGCTGCTGGTGCTCTCCACCGTCTTGGCAGTACTGTTTCCTAGTTCGTGTTCCAGCTGATCGCCAGGTGACAAGGACGGGAAAGACAGACCTGGGTTTGAGTTGCTATTGAGTGAACCGTGCCCATCATCTTCAGGAATGCTCAGTATAAGGGGCAGCTCCTGGTCCGACGCCAAACTGTCAGTACTAGACACAAAAGCTTTGCTGTTGTCTTCACTGCTCTTGCTACTGGGTGGTGTAAGTTGGCAGAGTAAAGAAGCAGCACAGTCGGTGATTTTAGTGGAACCTTGAGGTGTGTTGTGGCCACTGTTATTAGCCCCAACTGAAACGTAAGTCTCAGTAAAGGTTGTTGAACTGACGCTCGGAGATATGTCAATATTTTCTTCCATTACTATAGAGTGCAAACTGAGATTAGGAAGTTCATTTCGATCACTATCGGGTACCTGCACGTCATCTGATCCTTCAGTTGCTGACGCCACCTGTCCACCATTTTCGGTTGACACTTGGCTAGTAGACGTTGTCTCTGCGTCCATCTGAGTAGGCCTCTCGTTCTCAAAGACATCTTTCATCTTAGGAGACTCTTCAACACTGCTGCTGTTGGCTCCAGCAGCGTCTGTGCTACAAACCGCTTCTGCGAGCACCGAGGCGCTTGAACACTGGCTTTGTGTGACAGCAACTGAAGTGCTGGGTGGTGAAGCAGCAGCAGTTGTCACGGTTGCTACTTGCCCACTTGTGGTCTCAACAGAGGTTGAAATGGAAACAGCAGGAGCAGAGCCCTGGTCATTCGAGCTTGCTGATGATTGGCCTTTACTTCCAGACTGGGGTGCCTGGTTTACCCCTGCAGCTTCTACACCACCACACGAAAAGATCGACTCTGTTGCTTGCGCAAGGATGTCTGCAGCAAGTGGCGAAACCTCCTTGTTGCTGGTACTGCTCACACCCTCTGTGCCTTGGGCTGAAATGGTGGCCGTCGTAGATGAACAAGTCGCACCATGCGTGACACTCTCCTCATCCGACCGCAGCATGTCTGTGCGTGGCTTCTTGGCTGGCACCTCTGGAGACGGCCTCGTTGTAAGCTTTTTGCCACCTCCTTTACGAGCGCACGTAGGCTTAGCCTGACTAGAATCTGGAGTTTGTGGAGTTGGCTTGGGCCTGATGGAGCAGAGTGGTTGCTTTGATGCTGAGTGGGAACAAAGCGGCTTGGCCTTCGAACTGTCTGGCACAGCAACACACTTTGACGAAGAAGGCGATGAGTGCTGTGGGCAGGTGTGATGCTGCTTTCTGCAGCCTCCGTGCTGAGCCGACGCAGTGGCTGTAGAAGAACCACCTGATGAAGGTGCGGGTGCCAGCGCTTTGCTCTGTGCAACGGCCGAAGCATGCTCCCTGCACATGTAACCTTGCGTACCATCACATGGCAACACCCTCCCGAGAGAGGTGCTGCAGCTGCTCACAGCTGCAGCCACACTGGCTGCCACCTGGCTCCCGAGAGGGTGTGCCGATGGCACCGGAGCGCTGACCACTTGTGGCTGCGTCACCACAGGAATTATCTGTCCCGACGGAAGCAAGAAGGCGGAGGGAACCTGCGGTGCCGGTGCCGTCTGTCCCGCAATCACCGTGGTCCCAGCGCCGAGGGAGAGGAGGGGCTGGTTCATCATCATGCCGGTGCCCGAGAGGAATGTTGCCGCGTTGTGCTGCACGCCGCAGAGCTTGGCCTCCTTCAGCTTGGGGTCGCACTGCATCAGGCCACCCAGAGCTGAGTGGGCAAAGTCGTCGGCGTTTTGCCCCGCTGCCAAGTGCATCTGAGGCAGCATGTCGGGCCCCGCGAAGGAGACCATCGATCCGGGCGCGCGAGCTCCCATGGCATGCCCCTGTGGATTTAGGATGATCGACGTGTTCTGGAAGGTCACCACGTTCTGCAGCACTGGGACTCCCTGGTCGTTGATCACCAGGATCGGCTGTGAGACGACTCCGCCAGCACCTGCCGCAGTGGCCACCCCTGCTGTGGCTGCGGGTGTGACGGCAGTCAGCGGGTGCTGCTGCTGGAATACCGTGACTGCAGAAGGCTGGGCTGTGGACATGACTGGTGCCGATGGGAGAGCCTGAGTCACCAACGTGCACCCAGGTGTTGCGTCACGGGCGCTACTTGCCGGAGGTGGTGGTGCAGCCGGCACGGGCGCTTGCTGCGGCACTTTTGGAGCCACAGGCTCGGCAGGCTTTGACTGTGCTGTGGCGCCAGTGCTGTGGTGCTGGCACGGCTGGAGAACCGTCTTCACCTCGGTACAGGCAAGTAAGGCACGTTGCTTGTCGGGAAGGTGCTTCAGGGAGTACTTTTTAGGTTTGTGGTCCCATATCTCTTCGGGACCGCTTGTCAGGGGGATGCCCGCGGTGGTGAGCAGCCTCGCATAGTTAGCGTTCAGTTCTTCCAACTCCTTTATCTGCTTGCGCAGGCTGGCAAACACAGTTGCTGTTGAAAATAAGAGAAGAAAACGCCCACAATGTATATATTGAATTCACTGTGTCGTAACAACAAGCGATACTCCTGTCACATGGGAAGCTTCAATGTCCACTGAAACTACTGTCATTGAGCTCAAGGGGGTCAACTGGTGCTGCACGGCGATTTTCAACAAACCATGAACACTACAGGAATCGCCTCAATGGAGGCTCACAGATGGCCACTGGAATCTCAAGGGCTCTTTAGAACAGCCTTGCAATCACCATACGTTGAAAACATAAGACAAAAACTCAAAACAAATAATCAAATAATAACTGTTTCAAAAATAAAATTTCAAACTATGTTAACTTATTCACCAACTAATTTTGGATCACTACGCATCTGACTATTGATTGTGATAGTCATGTGACTGTGCATGGGAAAAGTGTGTAGAAGGAAGGCGACTGAGCAATAAATGTGGCTGCTCACGTCCTTTTCATGGTCTCGTCCTTCTCATGAAACTATGCAACCATGAAAATTCCTGCTGGTGTATTTTAACAGGTCTTACTTCAGTAGGTGGCTCGTGCTTCATTGCTTCATTTTTAATAAATCGATGGACAAATTTTCTTAGCATCCCCTTTCAATCGAGGCAGTAGCAAGTGCCATCTTGCATAGTAAATGTAAGTGCTTGTTTTCATCCATACTTTTTCAGGTATGCTTAGCCTTATTTGATTCCTTGCTATTCTAAGCTTTTTTCTTACTCTGTTCTAAGATGCGTTACTTTGATTTCTGTAATGGTCCGTGTAATTTTTTCATTCTGCTTTTATGCCACCAATACTCTAGACTTCTTTTGCTCGTCTCTGCTGGTGATGTGTTAATTTTGCTTTCACTATCTCTGTAACCCAAAACTTCAGGAAGGCTAACTATATACTGCCCTCGACATCTGGAGGTACAGCTTTATGGTCTGTTAGAATATTTCATACCCTGCTTCTGCAACTTACATATCGTCTTCCTGCTCATGTTGCTGTGCCTAGAGCCATCTTTGTGGATCACTTGCTCACTTTTCAATGGTCATTGAAATTCACTGCGTGGCAGTGACACATCTGGACGAACCCGAAAATGTTTACGGTCAATGACAGCATGGGCTTCGAGATTGTCCATGTGACAGGCGTATAGAATTCGCAGCACTCTAGTTTACCCCCTCAAGTTGTATGTTTTGAACCCGCAACGCTAATGTTTCCACTCTGTTACCACCAGGACAGGCAACAGGTCAATATTTGTCAATTACTTTTTTATTCTTTGAAATCATTGGTTCTTTTCTACACAGTGGAGTTTAGAGTCTCTAGTACCTGAATGTTCACTACCGTGCATGCACGTTAAGACAACTTTTTACAACAAACATGCCTCCAGTTTCCCATACTCTAGAAGCATTCCTGGCATCACCCGTGACATTAAAAAAACCACGATGGGAGGGTTTTTATTGTGATCAAAGCAATCTGCTTGGTTTGACATGCTCTTTGGCTAAGCTAACAGCACAGGCCAGTGATTGAGCTCACATCAAAACTCACACCATGTTTGTTATGTCATGCTGGCAGATCACTCGAGTGTTCATAATGTTGCAAGAGCATTTTCTCAACTCCTGCAGTTTATACTAATAACATCAGAGCCTTGGAAAATGGCCCAATAGCCTAACAGTGTCGTATTTATACAGTTGCCGACCGATTTTTCAGACTCGGCGGGACCCGAAAAATGGTCCGAATAATCGAACAGCCCGAAAAATCCGTGAACTTAAAAAAAAAAACTTTTCTGCGAAAAACTGGCTTCCAAAATCGCGAAAATCGTTGCTCCCCCTGGTCCGCCTACAAGCGATAATATTAGTCTCTCTCTGAGTCACAGCCCTGCTTTCTTCATGTCCGCACCCTATCACATGATGATAGCAGACAGTGCGACGCGGCCGCAGTCATGCCGTGAATGAATGCACTCGCTGCATGAAGCAAGAACAGTCAGATTGCATGGGGCAATGACGCTGACGAAGACCGAGAGGTAACCCACCGGAAGACACGAGCGGAAGCGAGCGCCTCCGAATGCAGTCCCCCCTCCCCACCTCTACCGCGGTTGCTGCCCTGCACCGCGGGGTGCGTTGTCCAAGCCGCGGCGGACACTGCAGCTGTCCCGCTCTGCCGTTTTCAATGCGATCATGCACCCTTTGTATGCCATCTCGATGGCAATGGAAAGCATCTCATTATCTCGAGTGGCAATTATGGAGAACAAATAGCCAAGCCTATCCTAGCCAGTCTGATTGCACTCGCCGAGCAGATTCAGTTTAAATCCAAGATGGCGCCTTTCACGGTGGCGGCAAACGGGTTGGTAGTGATAGCGATGGCCGCACGCGTCTATATATCAGGCCAAAATAAAGAACAACACAACATTGTTGGCGTCTATTTTAGTCCGAAAATTCGAACTTTTACACCCCATAAAGTCCGAAATATCGGTAGTGAAAATGCACACGTTCCTATGAGGTGCGCGAAGGTTCCTCAGCGAAGTCCGAAATACCGCGCTAGTGCGAAATATTGGAGTCGGAAAAATCGGTCGGCTACCGTATTATTACACACCATACAGCCAGAACAGGCATTACTTTGGCACCCCCTTTAGAAATGATGGAAAAAATAGATAAGCTCCAAAATCACAGGCTTCCAAACAAGGTGCTCCAACCGGGTAAATTCCCCTTGCAAATAAAGCACTGCTAGGTGCAATTTAGGCTTTGCTATTAGGTGCCAGGAAGAATGACTGAAGTGGTAGCTTGCCTTCCACATTGGTGACCTTGTCCCTCACCAGCTTCTCGTTCAAGTCCTTCAAGTATGTTATGTAATCCGAAGCACGCTCAAGGATCCCATTCTTGCTCTGCAATAAAAACAAAGGAGTGCAGTGAGCACCAGCATCCTGTA
Source organism: Amblyomma mixtum (assembly GCF_055824585.1). Taxonomy (NCBI): domain Eukaryota; kingdom Metazoa; phylum Arthropoda; class Arachnida; order Ixodida; family Ixodidae; genus Amblyomma; species Amblyomma mixtum. The sequence goes on along the minus strand of NC_143017.1, from coordinate 97,231,954 downwards.
AATGCTTGCTAGCAGGTACTAACGTGGGCCCGACATCAATCTTCAGAACTATAGCTCAGACCTGCTTCAAGAGAAGTGCACAACATTTTAGCGCCTTCAACTGTTGTGATCCAGTCTAATAAGGATTACAACAGTGATATCATAAAATTTTTATTTTTTTTTCAGGCACAGACTTTTGGAAGCCATAGTAGAAGACAATATTTTTTCAGCTATTTCTTTGCAATAACCTCGGAGCAAGAATACATTAGAGCAAAGGGTCAACAGTGTGTAAACTGTAAAAAAAAAAAAAAGCACATGAGCAACTCAGCAGTGCTGGAGGACCATCTTTTGCAACTGTCTAACTTGCATCAAGTATCACATGCGCCAGTACCCAGCAAGGTAATTGGTTGTAACAGAATTCCTTCTACAGAGTTTCATTCCTGAGAACAAGGATGAGCCTGCGATCTCGCATGCTGCAGGTCAAGTCAGCCAGCAAACCATGGGCTACGTCATGTGTAGCCATAGGCTACAATTTTGTCCATTCAAGAGCGCATGTGAACACACAAATGTGTTATAATGCGAATGAAAAGCCACCATAACGACAGTTCTGAAACGCCTGACAGTTCATTCCAGTTGACCTGACAGTTCATGCCAGTTGATTTCGAATGCTTCAAACTTGTGACATATCCACAGCCTCTCAGCTATGCTTGGTGATGTCAATGCTTGCAAGCAAATAAAACGAATAAATTATGACTGTGGACTGTAAATTGGACTTTGGACTGTCCACCTAGATCTGATGCCGACGCTTTCATGCTGATTATCAAAGAACATTCTTTTGGTTTAGGTTGGTTTGTGGGGTTTAACGTCCCAAAGCGACTCAAAACATTCTTTTGCACATTTCCCGGAAGTGCACCTTTTTGAATTTGCATGCAATATAAAGTGTGCTTGACTGAAGCGGAGCAGGATGGATCACAAAATGCAAAAGACGCTCCCTAATTCCACCCGCATGTGCTAGGTCTCAGAGCAGCTACAATCTGTCGCAGGTTCTCAGGCCATTGTGTTGACAAGAGAAGTGTATGCAGGGCTGTGCGGTGTCAAAGTGATTGCTACTATCATCATCAGATGATGAAAAGGTATTTTGCCATTGCTTCACAGGGTGTGCAAACAAGTTAACATACATTAAGATAAGACGCAACTGCTCTTGCCCTAGATTCAAGGCTGTTGGTCGACAAACTTCTGCGACGCCACATACCAACTAGCCCAACCTTATACCTCACTAGTGCAATTACAGGCGAGTCACTCACCCCAATCACTACCAAAGACAGTGAATACGACACATAACGACAGCAGGAACAAGAATACAAGAGCCCGAAGTAAAAACAGTTCAACATTCCAATGGCACAACATATGCAGTTTAACGCACCAAAGCTGCTCACATGCTACAAGAGATGCCGTAGTGGACGGCTACGAAATAATTTCGACCACCTGGTGATCTTTACCGTCCACTAACATAGCACAACACATATGCGTCTCTTGCATTTAGTCTCAGCATGCATTCACAGAGTGACAGTCACATTCCCCACATTAAGTGGTCCATGTTATGTGCTTCATGTTACATGCCCCACGTTATGTACCCCACATTATGTGCCCTGAAACATTTGCAACAATCTTATTATAAATGCTGTTTGCAAAAAATACCAAAACACATTGGCCTGACATCAGTATTTAGGTTACCTGCAATTGTGTGAATTATAACACAGAAGCATGGTTTTAAAGGGGCGGAGACACCAAAATTTTTGTAGCGAGCTTTCGCTTTGGAATTATGCATAGGACAACAGTGCACATGGATCCCCAAGGTGACAGCTCAAGCCAGTGCAGCCCTGGAATGAGGACCCCACCCACAAGCCTCAAGAAACATTCCTCTCATTTCAATCATGAAAGTTTACTTACCTACCTATCAACCCAAGGTGAATTCGCTAGTGCTCAATAAATAATTTGTAACTGTTTTTTATCCTGTAGTTTCAGTTTCAGCAGGCAAACAAAGGTTACGAGGTCACAAGTTATGAGATTATGTGATGCATACAAAAGCTGCAACATAATTGCTGTTTTGTTGTTTTAAATTCCCTCCAGCTCTTAGGCTAAACTGCTCCAGAAGCCAGAATGACAGCGAGTGAACAAAGAGCAATTATATTGCAGTTATTGTGCATCTCGCATGACATCATACTTACTCAATGCACCACAACCACCGTTCGGCTGCTGAAACGGAAACTGAAACTGGATGGCACAGGAAATTCAATTATATATTATTTAATGAGTGAAGCCAAATTTCACGCGGTGATTCATGTTTACTAATGTCTTATGCATCACCGAAAGCAGAAATTACTAAGAAAAATTTGGTGTCGTTACCCCTTAAAGGAGCAGAGAAAACAATTTTCTTTAAAGAGCATTTTTGCTCTGTAATGTTGCGTTCGACATTAGTAAACATGGATCAATGCGTAGCATTTGTTAAAGCTCAATAAATAATCTGTCACTGAAATTTTCTTCCCTCTGTAGTTTCGGTTTCAGCTGCCAGACACAGGTGAGTATAAAATCACGTGAGGCATACAGAACATGCAGTATAATTACTGCTTTGGCATTTTAATTTATTCAAACTCTTAAGCTAAAGAGCCCCAGAAGCTGGAATGGCAGCAAGTGAACAAAGAGCTATAATATTTTGCAGTTTCTTTATGCCTCACATGATCTGGCACCCACTTGTGACGTCGCAACTGTCTTTCGATTGCTAAACCAGAAACCGAAACTGCAGGGAAGAATTAATTTATGGATTTATGGGAGTTGAATGTCCCAAAGCGACTCAGGCTATGAGGGACGCCGTAGTGAAGGGCTCCGGAAACTTCGACCATCCGAGGTTCTTTAACGTGCACTGACATCGCACAGTACATGGGCCTCTAGCATTTCGCCTCCATCGAAATGCGGCCACTGTGGCCGGGATCGAACCCGCGTCTTCCAGGTCAGCGGCCAAGCGCCATAACCACTGAGCCACCGCAGCGGCAGAATTGGTTAAATTACAGGTTAGGCACTGAATTAAATTAGAGGTTAGGCATTGAGCATAGGCAAATTTGAGCTATGGTGGTCACACATCATTCAAACCCAAAAAAGAAGAAAAAAAAGCCACGAAAAATTTGATGTCTCCAAGCTACGAAAATTTTGATGCCTCCATCCTCTAACGACAATGCGCAGAAGACAGGGTGGCCAACGCACTGGCTCTTTCCACACCTGCTTCCTGGGATCCTTGTCGGGCAGCAGCTCCCCGAGGCGCAGGATGCCGATGTTGATCTTGTCTTTCCTCCTCCTTTCCACCTCATTGTGGATCTCCTTGCGCTTGTGGCTGCTGCGGCCGCCCACTTCCCCATTGCAGATGCTGTGCACGTGCACGAGACCAGTTTAGCCGCAAAAAGGTGGATCGAAAAACACCCGAGACCTAACAACAATCTGTGTGTCCAGAAGAGCGGCACAGAAATTTGCGAGGTCATTCATTTTGCTGCTTAGAAACAACAAAGGTTCACCTTTACCTCAGAAGCTAGTTTGGCATCTCATATTTAAGATTCTAATGTTTCATTCTGGCAATGACAAGAACAAGAAAGCGTGATTACTTTTGAACACGCCAGTAGGCTAGTGCTGAAAATAACTGAAAAATTAAGTGAGACTTGAAAAAAAAAGAAGCAATGAACTAGTATGCCAAAAACTGATAGTTTTTGCAGAAAAGAAAAACACAACAATACGGTCTGCGGCGAAAATGCTAGCCAAGCATAAAACATGTAAGACACCGGTCCCTGTATTGTGCTCACTGAAGAAAGTCTATCGTAATGCACTGGAAAGATGAATATCTATACTTCGACGATTGAATTACTGGGCAAATTGGTTTCCCTACAGCGAGAAACTGGCTAAAGAATATCAGAAGTAATGTAAAAGGATATTCCTGCTAACATACTTTTTCGAGCATCCTAGCCCTCCTAGCTGAATTTGTGTGCCACTTTGTTATTACAGTACGATTTTTAAACAGTGGCACTGAAAAGCAAGCAAAACCAATAATAGCTACAGCTCGACACGCAAGAAGAAATAGCTAAGAAAATTCAAATAAACCACGCACGTAACAACATTGAGCTGTGGTTGACGGAGCAAAAGATTAGACATTTAAAGCAGGTAGTGGTTTTCATAGGAAATTCTTGCACCCAAGTGCTGCCACACAGCCACACAGACAATAAAAGCATAAGCACAGTGCCTGGAACAAAGCAGTTGCATTAAGATCTCTCCTGTGGCACACCACTCAAGTGCTCTATACTCTGTTTCATACATAGCAGTCAATGCTGCCAAGGCAAGTGCCTCTGTTTGCGCAGGCTAAGTCCACGCCCAAAATCAAACTCAACACAGGCATATTTCGGTGCGACAAACTTTAAAGGTTTGGTTTGGTTTATGGGGTTTAACGTCCTAAATCAAACTCAACACAGGCATATTTCGGTGCGACAAACTTTAAAGGTTTGGTTTGGTTTATGGTGTTTAACGTCCTAAATCAAACTCAACACAGGCATATTTCGGTGCGACAAACTTTAAAGGTTTCGTTTGGCTTACGGGGTTTAACGTCCTAAAGCCAATCAGGCTATGAGAGACGCTGTAGTGAAGGGCTCCGGAAATTTCGACCACCTGGAGTTCTTTAACGTGCACTGACATCGCACAGTACACGGGTCTCTAGAATTTCTCCTGCATTGAAATTCGGCCTCCGCGACCGGGATCGAACCCATGTCTTTCAGGTCAGCAGCCGAGCACCATAACCACTGATCCACCGGGGCGGGGACAAACTTTAAAGGGGCTCTGATATACCTTCTCACTCAATAACTACACTCTCTCATCATATACGCCTGAGCCAAATAATACACTTCTACACACAGCATAGCCCACAATCATGTGCAGAAGATTTCGTCCTATGGCTCATCAGGACTTCGAGCAGTGAGAATCACATGTGGCGGTATGATACACGGCTGGTATGATGAATCACTCTTACTCAATCTGTGCCTAAAAGGTAGTTCACATTCAATTAAACTATAGTCGGAGGGCCCAAACACCAAGTGCCTCAATCTTCAACCTTGATTTTCAATGCTACCACTTCATTTTATACCACTCTTTGTTTTTATACACTCACAGAAGTTTTGAGAAGAATGAAGAATACTTGGCAGAGTGATGTGGTTTCGTGAACGCATTACTCTCACAGCCTCTGCAGCGGCGTAGCCTGCTATGTATGAAACTGAGCATAGACATGCCTGCCCTCCTTTGTACTTACTACCACATAGTGGGCCTGCAGTTTTTATGAACTGATTCAAACGATGATTACAGGGTGATGATGCGAGTGACATTCATATATGACGATGCAGCAACATACATGCTGCTGCTATTCTTTCCCAGCTATAAATAGATGGCTGCTGAAAAATATGGCTAGCATGTTTTCTTGACCACATTTCTAGTGAGCTGTAGTAAGTATGCTGAGGTCTACGCTACACAACGTTCGTATTCCGGAAACGATTAACAGGTATCAATTCTGTGTAAGTGGAAGGTTGAGAGAAAGGTACGCTTTCCATGTTCATCACAAGAGAGAGCAAACCCAAGAACCACACACATGCACATGCGCACGCGAAAATTATTGGCAATGAGAGGTAATAGCGATTCTGGCACGCTGAAAACGGCAAAATAGGAGGTGTTTACCAGGCATCTTCGTCGCTGCTATACTGCTCTGACATAGCAGAAACAGAGGTATGCAGGCCACAAGAGAGCCAGTGGTGGGCGAACGTTCTGCACAACAAACAAGTGAAGGAATGTAATCAATGCTGTCGTGAATTGTTGCCGCTGCGGTCTGCAGGCCAGACTTCAAAACGGCATGTCAACGAGGGAACATATGGACTGCGGAACTTCTTCCGAGCACGCTGACGAACTAGGAAGACCAAGTTAAAGCAAGTTCAATCGCAACAGCTGTCTGTTTACAGACGCTGGTTTTCTATCGACTGAAGCAGGAGCTTCAAAATAGGTGGCCGAAATAATAAACAGCGCTAACGCGACGCTCGCGCGCAATCTTACTGGAGCGACTAAAGCATCTAGCCCCGTTCTGGATTTTGCGCCGAAAGACACGTAGTCCATGCTGCGCTCAAGCGCGCGCCTAAAGCATGTGCTGCACGAAAACAGAAGCGCGCTGTCAACAGCAGCGACAATGGACGCGCATATGTCAGGTTCCCACACTTTTTGATGCGGCAAGTAGTAAATTATAGTTTCACAGGTTCAAGGCCACACAAGCATGTTACAACTGACTGCTTTCGACGCTTCGGAGCAGATGAGAAGCTCGTTCAGATAAGCATCGAGACGGACTACAGTTTGTTCAACGCAAACTTGTGCTGATCGCAGATCAGTAATGGATATTAGGGAGAATGAATTTGAGCGCATTAATGTACTGCAACAGATAATTTGTTTGCTCATACACTGCTTTTCAGTTTTCCATGTTCGCCTGCTGCAAAGTATTACCGGCTTCGAAGCAGCCGTTTCCCGACAAAGTAGAGTACCATATTTCAAAAATTTCTAACTCACCATGACAAATCTCTCTTCTGGGTTTAGCACACACCAACAACTCCAAAAGATTTTCTGCAAGAGCGTAATAATCACTCTAAACAAAACTCGCAGCCATTTTGAATAATACCTCGAGTACCTACGATGCGGCGCCACAGGCAATAAAATCGACGGAACCCTAGAAAACGCTCCATAAAAAAGCAACAGAAAAAGAAAGCGAGAGCTCATCGCCTTAGTTCTAAATAATACCGCTTCAGCGCTAGTGTACACCTACTTCAGTAGTCTCGCAAATAATATATCCAGTTGCGAACGCTCTTCATCGACATTCCCCGAAGGGCGGCTTTTTTAAACAAGCAGCTCTCGCAGCGGTGTTTCTCAACGGAATCTGTTGAATTGCACGGCAAGCTTAGCTGGTCTGATGGGCTCAAGATCGCCAAGACCTCTGTAGTCTTGAACAGGAATCCAACTCACAATGCAGGCGGTTACATTCTTGGAATGTAAAATTTCTTTTTTCTCTCGATGACTGCAGTTTTGGTGCACTTAATTTTCAGCACAAGGCGCAAGCTCACTTACCACACACACACACACAAAGTAATTTGTGTGTTGTGGACGGCAAAAATTCATTCAATAACGGACGGACCAAAATTTTGCTCTTTATTCGTTGCCTTTACTCCATCCTTGATATAAACAGGGCCCAGACTGAGTCCACCCTCTTCGTAAAAATTCAGGGGGCACTTTGTTGACCTAAAGTGCGGTGAGGCGAAAGCCTTAAGCGCGGTTTTGCTGCTTATGTCAGTGATGTGTGGTTAAGATGTTAAGTTTCGCCTCTAACAGTGGAACGCGACAGCGTCTTGCAACGCTGCCAGGGAGTCCAAAGAATGCCATCGCCTGTTCGTCTGTACGCCTTGCTCGTCGGTAAATTGTTTTTATTGCGAAAGCAATACTGCTAGCACTTTTCTGCCGTCGGTGGAGGTCGTTCCTTCGCTCCGGCGCAGCTGCGGCGCACGACCACGTGACAGCGTGACGTCACGACCAGAGGAGAGCAGGGGCCCCAACTCGTCTCTTCGGCCGTAGTAGTTCCTTCGCTCGGCGCGGCGGCTACCACGTGACGGCCTCCTCGGCCCGCCGCGTGAGGGCGCTCGCTAGGAGAGGATTAATTAATTAATTCAATTAATTAATTTAATTAATTTCACTTAATGCCGAAGATTCTATGAGTAGTGCGGAACGATATAATCACAACAGAAGAAAACGCCGTGCGGAAGAAACGCCGGAACAGAAAGAAGAGCGGCTTGCTAAAAGAAGGTTGCAGTATACAGCCAAGAAGAAAGAGCAAAACGTTGTGGTGATTCGAGACGGTGACATCGTGGCTCAGCGACGTGAAGAACAAGAGATAAGAGTTGGCGAGTTCGAATCTGCTACGCGTGAATTCGAGAAACGAAACTACCAGCAGAACCAAGCGCAGCCAGGTGTTATTGCTTTCGCAATCAGCCAGGCTTAACCAAGCTAAGCCTTCAGCCAATTTTTTGAGGAAAGAAAATGTACCTGTCTCGCATATCTAGGTGAAGGTCGGCGTCCCTAGTCCGGGACACCGCACGACAAGGCCCCGCCTCTCGCCCGTTTCACCAGAGCCCTTTGGGACTCAAGCGAGGAGCAGTTGAGGAGGGAAGTCTCCCATGCCTCTCTGGAAGGGGTAGGGGAAGGGGGGAGGTGGGGATTTTGAGTACATGCCCACACCACGTGGAAAGATATCACAGGTCTCCCCACAGTGCGGGCCTCGCCCATCCGTGTTAGGATCGTAATGTTTTATGATTGCAGGACAGAGTAGAGTACCTGTCTGCAGGCGCCTTAAAGTTCGCTCTCCCCTTTGCAGGGGCCGGGAAAAGGCGGTTGTTGTCGCTATAATGCGTTATTATTTCCCTGAATCGCAGCAGCGGCTGGTTAGTCTCCGAGCCAGAAGAGCTGGGATGAGGAGCCCGGTGAATAAGCGCTCGGGCAGCCGCGTCAGCGGCCTCATTACCTCGTAAGCCCTGGTGGCCAGGAGCCCAAATGATTCTTTTCGGTGTTGGACCAGTGGCAGTCCGTCTTAGAATGCAAGCAGCTAAGGGGGAGATCTCCCCTGCCAAGTAATGATCACATGCTTTTCGGTAGTCCGTGATGATGATTCTCGAATTGACGTGGGCGGCAGCAAGCGCTATCACTACTTCCTCGGCTCGAATTGAATTCGGGGCTCGAAAGGAGAGTCCATCAACGTGCATTTCCTGGTGAACGACAGCGGCCGTGTAAAATGCCGTGGGCGATGGCCCGGCTACGTCTACATAATATACATCGGGTCGGGAGCCGTGTTGTCTCTCAAGAGCCCGAGCCCGCGCTTGTCTGTTTTCGTCCATGTCGGTGTCCATGTTACGGGGGAGCGGGGAGACCCAGAACATATGGCGCCACAGTACTGGGATACGCTCCGCCTCCTCTGGAGTGTAGTCGTGTTGGATGCGTAAGCAGTTTAGCAGGCGGCGCCCAGGGGCCGTCTGCATGAGCCGCGTGTATTGGTTCACGAGGTGGGCCTCCCGCAGCTCCTGATAGGAGTTTAGCCTCCCCAATGCCTTGAGTTTGGCATTAGAGGTAGCCACCAAGAGATCCAGGGCTCGCTTAGTTGCCTTGCGGATGATGGCGTCTATTCGCGCCTCGTCTTGCTTAGTAGTGCGGAGACATGGCACGGCGTAGAGGATCCGGCTAGTCACGAAGGCACAGACGAGCCGATGCGCGTCCTTGCCCCCCAGACCGCCCCGCTTGTTGGAAACGCGGCGGATCATGCGCCCTACCTGTTCGCCTACTCTCTTGAGTTTCACAATGGTGGAGTCCTGTATGAGTCTGTGGTGAATGAAAAGGCACAGAATACGGAGCTCCTCCACCTCTCTAATAGGACCTCCTGACAGAGAGATGTGAATTGCTGTCCTATCCTTTGGGTTCGCTCTGACATGCAGAAGCTCTGATTTCGCTGGAGCACATTGGAGCCCACAGTCAATAGCATATGCATCGACTATGGAAGCGGCCTGCTGAAGGCGGTCCTCCATGTCCCCAAGGCTCCCCTCAGTGGTCCAAATTGTAATGTCATCTGCATATAACGCGTGTTGAATGCCTTCCACCCGGGCCAGTTCACTTGGGAGGCGCATCATAGCTATGTTGAACAGGAGCGGTGATAACACCGCTCCCTGATGGGTGATGGCGTTCTGTGGACTCCCTGGCAGCGTTGCAAGACGCTGTCGCGTTCCACTCTTAGAACTACACACCAGTGACACAAGCAGCAACACCGCGCTTAAGGCTTTCGCCTCACCGCACTTTAGGTCAGCAAAGTGCCCCTATGAATTTTTTATTAGTCCTGCTCCTGAAATATATACCGCTTCCAAATCAACTACCCTTTTGTTTTGAGCAGGGAAAAGTTCCAGATCGTGCCTTCGAAATTTTACATAGATGTCAGTACCGGGGTTTCCCAACCCGGCGCACCATCATCTGGGCCCCAGCACATGCATGCGGGGATAGAGGGAAATAAGGTAGCGAACGCTACCGCCCGCGCGCTTAACCACCGAGCATCGCCTCTCTCGCTGCCTCTTCCGGCTACTGATTTCAATCCGGCTATTACTTTTCTGGAGATCACTCTCCAGTATCAAACCGCTCACGGCCGATACCCACCCCCCTGTAAAGGCCTCAAGAAGGCGGAGGAGCGTTGGCTTCTTCGCCCCTACACCAACACAGTACTGTGCCCGGCAGTGCTTAAACATTTCAATTCGGCATTTTCGGGCGAGTGTCCACACTGTGGGGAAGTGTTTGCGGACACGTATCACATGGTGTGGGCATGCCCTGCCAATCCTGCTTTCCCACCCCGCCCCACACCACCCGAGAGGACTGGGAGGCTGCCCTGCTCGGCTGCTCAACTCTCCAGGAGCAACCAACCCTGGCGACGAGAGCCCGGGCCGCCGCGGAGGCCACTGGGGTCCCGTGACTACGGATCCCTCCTAGTGATTGCGAGGGCCGGGGCCTTCAGGCCCGGCCCAAGCAATACCTCTCTTGTAAATAGTACCAATAAATGTTTTACACCACCCCACCACCCTTTTGAGCTAGCAGACGTAAGCACAACCTCGATAGCTATTGCCAGGACAGACACACCCGCTCCATCTCCAACGGGAGCCGCTTGATCTCCCATAGGAGATCGAGCGGCCGCGGTACTGGCTTCGACTACTGACCACTGACCGCAGGCTTCACCTAAAACTCACCTAACTGATCAAAGGCGGCGCGACAATCTGTAAAACCTCAAAATTTGACAGCGTAGGTGATCCTGTTTATTGCGCTGACCTTATTCTAAGCGTTTACTCAGCAAAATTTATCCTTCCACATATGCCAACAAATGCCCGCTATGCGGTGAACACCCAACGCTTTACCACGTTACATGGGCCTGTCAGAAAATGCAGGCAGTCCCGATAAACAACACACCAACACCGGAGCAGTGGGAGGCTGCGCTGTCCAGCTCGAAGCCTGAAGAGCAGCTCAAGCTGATCGACAGGGCTTGCAAGACTGCAAAGGCCGCTGGGGCCCTGGACTGAGGGCTCCACCTACTCTTCGATAAAGAACACTTGTTGTACAATAAAGTTTTTCATTCATTCATTCATTCATTCTAAGCGTTAACCCTTGCCATCCGATTCACATAATTTAATCGTCAGTACGGGGGCGTGCAAATTTGCACTAAATTCACCGACTCTCAAGCCGCATACCGAGACTTCTCATGCAGCTTCATGTCTCCCCAAGCAAACCAGATCTATACAGGGTGTTTCATATAACCAAGGATTTAAAAAAAAAAAAAAAGTGGCGCACCGGAGCTGGGCGAAACCAAAGGCATTTTCTTTCCTATCGTGTGACGCTACTCAGAGTAGTCTTAAAATTCCGCTTAATAAGTTAATTAGCTTAGATTATTTATGAAAAAGTTTTAATATTCACATTAGGTGGTTATGAAACGTCCCATCCAGTTCTTTTTTTTTACCAATTTTCTACGTGGTCCTTTTTTCCAGCATTTAAAGGTGCACTCAATAGAATTCTCTTTGCCACGGGAACTCGATCTACACTCTCCCAGCATTCTTCGAAACTTAGAATTATTGCCCTGTGCGGCCGATTTCCCTAGTTTAAATCGGATTAACACCCGGCTCCCGCCTTTTTTTTTTTTTGGGGGGGGGGGGGGGGGGATGGGAGGCGTAAACCAATGCGTGGAATGCCTTTCAGGCAGTCGCGTGGCGACTTTGCTTTCGCTTTTATTTATTTTTTTTAGGTTTCCGCGAATAAATAGATCTAGTCAGAGACTTCATAGCTACAAATTACGCCCACATAAATAAAAATACGCGTGGACTCTTTGCTTTCGCCGATCACTACGTATCACTCCGCCGGTGGCAAAGCGGCAAGCCGCCACAGGACTGGTTGAAAGGTTGGTTAAAGGGTGGCGGAAAGATCAGCTAGGATGTATAAGGTCTAGAAAATACTTTGCTTCACTGTAACATTTTAAATTCATGAGTGGTAGCGAAATGCTAGACGCGCACAGGACGACGGCTAATATTGTCGTTTCCTGTCTGCCTCTGTTATTTCGTTTGTAATAATGAATTGAAAAGCGACTGTAAATTATCCCAACTAAACGTTTTTACGTCAACTGTAGTAGAGGCGTATCTTTGCATCATCGGCGTTGGAGGTTTGGTCTAGTCGTTATCGTCGTCTTCTGGGTACTGATCTTCCGCCGATCTCTTCATATATCGAAATTGAAATATACCTGCGCTTAAAAGACACGGACTGAAAGATAGAGACACACAACACACAGCGCTGGACTTACAACTGAATTTTTATTCGGGAAACACTGCTCTTTATACATATATATCTTCGAAGGATATATCTTCATATATCCTTCGCAGCCGATGAGAAAGTAGCGCTGGGGAAGGAATAAATGAAATCACGTTCCGAACAGTCCGACCTATGAGGCTCAATGACAAAGAAGGCTCTCATGATTGGATTTGGCTCATTTTGATCCGTACGTCAGCAGTATCTGGCTCATTTTACCGTGATAGCGTTAAAGGGCACGCTACATGGAAAATCCGGAGTCTGCGTTGTCGGCGTTGTGAGCGAAAAATCACGCGCATATTGCTCTGGCAGGTGGTCCCCAGAGAGCAACCTAGGAGGCACTTGGGCCACTTAGGTCACGTGACCTTGCGGCCACAACCTGCCCACCGGAGAGTGAGCAAACTGTCCACCGTGGCAGGTGGCAGTTAAATTAATGATTGCTCGCTCGGGGAGATCAACCTGGGTCGCACAAGGCCCACCGCTGGGAGCACCTGCCATCGCAGGGCAGTGGCGCATCGCTTAACCGCTGCACCACTGCGCCAGGAGGGGTATGAGGACTCCTAGGGATCTATGAATGTAAAATAGAGGATGACCGTCTGCATATATGGGAATTACGCTAACGCTCCATACCCCTAAGGCGGAGCTTAAGTGTCTCCTCGATTTTTTTCTATTGAATATAGAATTTATGCGCAGGTCTTCAAGGCGTTGATCGGAGTCTTTCGTTCTCACAGTTTTTGCAAAAGTAAGATTTACGGATGAGCTTTTCATTGCAGCAAAATTTGATTTTCTTTCAGTTTTTGGATTTGGCTCATTAAAAAAAACTCATCAAATAGAGAGTGGCAATTGATACTCAATTGAGCTCACTCGATGCATCCCAGTGAGTGGAAAGTGAACGTCAGCGGAGCTGCAGTTGAATGTGTATTCACCCCTTTTAGTCACTACGTTGAGTGGTAATTGAGTGGTGTTTGGTTTTCCAAGGTGAATGGTTTGGAAAAGAAGTGTGCGCCTTCAAATCCCGTCCATGTGAGTTTGATCCGCGCTTCTCAAAAGGGATTTAATGGGCTGTACTGCACAAGGACGATTACGGTCCTTCGCGGATAGGATCGAGGGAGGGTGAGTTGACCAAAGGCCCTTTTCCAAGCGTTTCACCCCAAAAGAGCCGAGCGTCAGGCCGGAGGAAATCTTGTTCCCATTAGAAGACCGGTGGGTGCCCGGCGGCTCTGGGGATCGAATCGAACACCTCCCGAATGCAAGGCGCATTCTCTATAATACAAGGCCACTGCTTCAGTTTTTAAAAGATGGCCACCCTACCAACACGGTGATTTCCCAAAACGAGCTGAGTCATCCATCCTTCCGAGGGTTGAGGTCCCATGATGGCCGAGCACTACGCCGAGAGCGTCCTCGTACCTATTTTACCGGTAGGTGCAGCGACACCGAAGTGCCACCAATGCCATGGCGGATGCTCAACCACAAGGCCATCCATGGTTGGACAGAAGGGCCCGACAACCCATGCCGGAGGGAGCGCCATGGGCCCCCCTTCCAGATGGAGCCTTGTGGCCGAGCACATAGCCGGAGGACACCGGTACCAATTTATGGCGGTGGGTTCCCCGCCGATGGAATTTCGGGCTCTCCCACAGACAAGGCCGGATGCTCTGAGACTTGCGGGCCTCCTCTGGTGCGGCTTGAGAGGGTTCTGAGCGTTACATCCACGTACGAAGGGTCGGATGATAGGCCGGGGGGTTTGCTAGTACCTATTTTGCCGGTTGGTACCCGGCGACACCCATGATAGGCGCCTCCCATGGCCTCGGCAGACGCTCCACGATGATGTCAACCATGGTCGGGAAGGGGCACCCAGTATCCTCTTCGGCAAAGGTGCTCAGAGCCACTATAGGTCCCCTTGAAGACGTGACCCCTTTGAAGGCTGAGCAGCAAGCCAGGGGAAAACCTGTAGGTTCCCGACGGCACTGGGGACCGAACCCGGCGCCTTCCGAATGTGAGGCGGATGCTCTACCACAAGGCCACCGCTTCGGTATCCTGATACGAAAACGTTACCAGAACGTCACGGAGGTATTTGTTCGGGTAAAAAAGCAATAAAACACCGTTTCCGTCATATATTCCAAAAATTCTGCAACGTCATGCATAAACTCTAAAGAAAAGTTTCCAAGCTTCCACGAAAGCAACAATGTTTGCGTAACTTTCGCTGAAACAATATTTTATAACCAGAGTCACCAAATTTTACAGCAAGTACACTCTTCCAGCGCTCTGAAAGCAGCAAGTAACAAGAAGATAGTGTAGACGGCAGTGATAAACAAACTACGCCTATGAACTCACATGCCTCACATCCATGGGCTCAGGCTTATAGGCAGCCTGCGCATCTAACTCCAGTGCGACGCGCGCGCCGCGTCCCTGTCAGGAAGGCTGGGGCAGCCCGACAGCTCCCGCTGTGCTGCGCGCGCCGTCCCGAAGCAGTTTTGGGCGTCCTTACCGAGCAAAAAATGGCACATAACAACAGCAGGACACACTGCTGTGTTGCAGGATGCAATAATGCATATATAAATTCGCCTGGGACAAGGTTTTGTGGACTTCCGACGCGACATTGGGAGACTGCCCACCCTTCGCGACGGGCAACACGCACGCGCGGTTTCTGGTCAAGCAGTGGTCAAACCCGTGCAGAAGCTTACTTAACTCATGCATGGCTGTACACAATATGTGGTCTTGAAAAGCCACGCATAACTCGCCCGCAGTCACGCCTGTGGAAGAAGCCGAAATTTTGCGCAGTAAAGAATCGTTTACCTTACTTCCAGTTATGCGCGGAATCCTTGCTCGCTTCCACTGCGCCGTGTCGTCCAGCGTCTTTTTCGACAGTAAAGGCACGTTTTCAGAGGCAACGGCAACATGTTCTTGATAAATCTTTGCCTCCACATCTGAACGACTGGGTGATAATTTAGTACAATTCTAATGTCGAAAATTTAGGGTACTTGTACTGAATGTGTAGAAATTAAACAAAGCTTGCAATGAAATCCCGCTTTTCGAGCCCACGCATTCTGCAAGAATCCTGCATGAAATAGCTGGGATACTCCTTTTTTGCACAATCCCAGTCAAAAAGTTTTATGTTTTCCGCACCGAGTTTCAGTGCGCACAGGCGCTTCGCCGCAGCTTGCATCCTTTTCTGCTTGCAAAAGCTAGTTCATTGGACATCTCATATCATCAAAACACTGACGCACGTGTTGCAACGATAAGGACCTGGCAGTTGCTGGAAAAATGAGAAAATATGAGCGGCAGATTACGCCATGGATACATCATTTCAAGGCGTAGTTTGAACAGGGCATTTCACATCGAACACCGAAGTTGCGGCAGACGAGAATGTTATGAAGTCAAGTTTGCGCCGCTCGCTCAAAAAGTGGACTTTTCTAATTACCTTCAATGTTATGCCGCCTGGCCGTCTTTGAAAGTTTAGGGTAAGTTTTTTTTAAATGCAGGAACACTGCAGGCTTGCGGGTGGCTCGTTTTGGAGAGCGTTTCACACCGCTCCAAAAACACGGCAACGACAGCAGCGCATTTACATTTGCCTGCGATGCCTGCCTTGCAACTACAGCTTGCGGTAACAAGCTGTCTACTGGAATATAGCTACATAAAAAAAAATGAGTGAGAGTTCAGCGGTAACAGGCACCAGATACAAATATTTCTTAGCGTTAATTTGATGGTTTTCGGTGGCGCAGGGATGCTTGTCTCCGCAGTGTACCGGGCTGCTACTTCGCTCCCGTCGCAAGATACCGCCTCTTTCACGTTGTGTACATGGTCTGCTTCAAAAAGCTTCGTTCCTTTCCTGACGTTCGCTCCTCGAAAGAATTTTTCAGCCTCATGAATGCATAGGTCGAAATCCCGCCTCTACGAACAGCGGCAGCCGCTAGCAGATGCCATCCCATCGCTGTCGCGGGGCGAGCCTTCCTGACAGGGACGAGGAACTGGCCGCGCGGGGGAGCTGAACGCAGCCTCGACGGTGGCGGTGCCTGGCGGGTGCAGGTTGCCTATAGGCAGAGAGGGGCCGCGGCAAAGAAGGGGCTTTTTGGAAAGCCGCGATCTTCAGAATTTGAACGCAAGAAGTAGACGAGAACAGGAGATATTTATTACGAGAACAGGTGATATACACAAACACTGTTTGGACCGATAGCTACAAAAGCTAGTGGCCGGTCCAATACAAAAATTACTTGCAGCTCAGCCGCAGAGCGCGGAAGACTAAAGAGTTAATCATGATACACACAACAGTGCAGGTAACAAAAACACACAGCAAAAAACAAGAATAAGATAGGAGACTGCAAGAAAGAATGCAAAATACAAAAAAAAACAAAAGCAAGAAATGAGTTCAGGAAAGTAAAAACAGCGCTAAATTCTACACAAACCACACAGAAAGACGGACAGGACGGGCGCTGTCACACCAACTAGCCCAGCAAAAGGTACAGCAAGAAATGAATACACAGAATACAAAGAACAACATACCAAAAGCAAGCACCCCCAAGGAAAATGAGGTGTCAAGAATTCACAAAACAAGTTTCAGGCAAAATTTGATTAGACTTGTAGTGCAGTTTACAAGTCATTTTAAAATTTCTGGCTACTTTTACCTTGATGGGCAATCTGTTCCATATTTTTGCTCCACTGAACTCTATCCGGTGTTCACCGCATACATAGCTACATTTTGGAACGTTAAATTTACAACTGGATGCTTGTCTTGTATTACGGGGAGGTAGAGCAGAAAGGCTTAACGGAAGGGGAGAGCTAGTGTTTATTATGCTGTTTATCAAGAGAGCGATTTTATAGTTACGCAAGGATGGGAACGACAGTACTTGATTTGCATCAAAAATGTTGCTCCTAGAGTGATCTTTATCAGAACTTATCGCGTTCAGTGCCCGTTTCTGGAGATGAAATAAAGGTGACAAGTAGGTTTTATATGTCTGGCCCCAAAATTCAGAACAGTAACTGATATGTGAATGACAAAAGGAATGCATAGGCACCCTGCGCATCTAACTCAAGCGCGACGCGCGCGCCACTGGCGGCGGCGCGCGCGTCCCTGTCAGGAAGGCGGGGGCAGTCCGACAGCTCTCGCTGTGTTGCGCGCGCTGTCGCGAAGCAGTTGTGCGCCTCCTTCCCGAGCACAAAATGACACATAACAACAGCAGGACACATTGCTGTGTTGTAGGATGCAATAATACATATATAAATTCGCCTCGGACAAGATTTTATGGATTGCCAGCGCGACATTGGGAGACGGCCCACCCTTCGCGACGGGCAATACGCGCGCGCGGTTTCTGGTGAAACAACGGTCAAACCCGTGCGGAATACGCTTGCTTGACCTCCTAGAGAGGTTTTTGAGTCATGGCAAATTCAGCAGACTCGGAGGAATGCTAATGGCTCTCTGGGAACCCTTCCCTTTTCTTGCACCCACGATTTTCGGTCATTGACTTGGCTGTCAAGAATATGTGGGCTTACAAAGCCACGCCGAAACTAGCCCGCAGTCACACCTGAGGAAGAAGCCCAAATTCTGCGCTGCAAAGAATCGTTTACCTTAGTTTCAGCTATGCGCAGAATCCTTGCTCGCTTCCACTGCGCCTTGTCGTCCAGCGTCTTTTTCGACAGTAAAGGCACGTTTTCAGGGGCAACGGCAACATGTTCCTGATAAATATTTGCCTCCACGTCTGAACGACTGGGTGATAATTTTGTAAAATAATCATAAATCCTAATGTCGAAGCGCAATGAAATTTTGCTTTTTGTGCACAAGCTTTTTGCAAGAATCCTGCATGAAATAGCCAGGATATTTGCAGAATCCCAGTCAAAAAGCTTTGTTTTCCGCAGGAGTTTAAGTGCGCACAGGCGCTTCGCCGCAGCTTGCATTCTCTTCTGCTTGCAAAAGATCGTTCATTGGACATTTCATAGCACCAAAATACTGACGCACGTGTTGTAGCGATAATGGCCTGGCAGTTGCTGAAAAAGGAGAAAATATTAGTGGCAGATTACGCAATTGCCACATCATTTCAAGGCGTAGTTTGGACAGGGTATTCCACATCGAACACCGGAGGTGCGGCAAACGAGAATGTTATGAAGTCAGGTTTGCGCCGTTCGCTCAGAAACTGGAGTTTTCTAATTACCTTCAATGCTATGACGCCTGGCCGTTTTGAAAGTTCAGGGTAAGCCTTTCTAAATGCGGGAACACCCAAGGCTTGCACGTGGCTCGATTTGGAGAGCGTTTCACACCACTCCAAAAACACGCCAACGGCAGCAACGTGTTTACATTTGCCTGCCTTGCAACTGCAGCTGGCGGCTACACGCTGTCTACGGGAAGATAGCTACATAAAAAATAAAATTCAGTGAGTGCAGCGCTGACAGGTATTAGATAGAAATATTTCTTAGCGTTGATCTGATCGTTTTCGGTGGCGCAGTGATTCTTGTCTGCGCAATGCACCGGGGAGCTAGATTCGCTCCCGTCGCACGACACCACCTCTTTCACATTGTGTACTACATGGCCTGCTTCAAAAAGCTTCGTTCCTTTCCTGACGTTCGCTCCTCGAAAGAATTTTTCAGCCTCATGAATGAATAGGTGGAAATCCCGCCCCTACGAAGAGCGGCAGCCGCTAGCAGATGCCTTCCCTTCGCTGTCGCGGGGCGAGCCTTCCTGACAGGGACGAGGAACTGGCCGCGCGGGGGAGCTGAACGCTGCCTCGACTTTTAGAGAGATAGCTATTTTTTTCCAAGTGATTGATCGGCATTTGCGGTAGCCAGACTTTTATTTGATTTTGCACGTGTTTTCAAGTGTTTTCGTCTTGAGCGTGTAGATATCTGGGCATTTGGTGCAAGCAATAATCGAGTGTTGCTACGATGGTTAAGTTACTGAAGGTTAGATGTATGGAGTGTGAGGAATCGGTGAATTTAAAAGAAACGCGGTTCGATTCAGTGGAGGAGGCCGAAGGCGCAGATTTTATGTGCAAATTCTGCGTATTAGGTGCACGCCTGGACAGGGCTGAACAGGCGAACAGCGAACTAGTGCTAAGGATGGATGCTCTAGAAACAGAGTTACAGATAGAGAGGGCAGAGAAGCGTAAGCTTCAAGTACAGCTATCTCAGATCGAGTCAAAAACGGCTGACACCGCCATTGGAAGCCACAATGGCGGGCATTCCAGCGCCAGCCACGTGGATGGGGCTTGCACTGGCATGGACAGCGAGGGGCCAGTAGGTCAGACATGTTCAGGCAGGAACAGCTATGCACAGGTGGCAGCTGGGAATTCGAGAGGCGGTACTGAGAAGGGGTCCGGGCTACTTCCAGGAAATGAGGGCACAGTCGCTGATAAGAGGCAGCGAGATCCGGAAGTTAGGAGGGAGTGGCAGAGTACCCTAGTGCTTATCGCTGGTGACTCAAACATGGGGCGCTGCAAAAGAGCTATTCTGGACCGGGTGAAGGGTGATAGGCGGGTAGGAGTCGGGGTGTTTCCAGGAAAGACAATGGACGATGTCCTGACAGCGACTAAAAGTGAACTTTCCGAGAAGGCTGCAAGGCGTAACTTGGTAGTGGTAGCGGCGGGGCTAAATGATGTCCTGAATGGTAACGCCGCACAAGTAGGGAAAACATTAGCTGAGGGAGTTGACGGTATAAGGGCGATAGCACAGCAAGCGCAGATCGTGGTGTGTACAGTGCCTGAGGTACAAGGAAGGAATGCAGAGGTTGCTAAAGACGTTGTGAATCTTAATCGCGAGATAAGGCAGTTAGGCCTCGAGAAAGGCTTTGAGGTGGTAGAAATAAACAAGGAAGTGCACAGGGCAGGTTCGGGCAGAGACTTTGGACGAGATGGCATCCATTTCAGTGGAAGGGTAGGAGAAGAGATAGGCAGGCGCCTGGGAGGCCGAGCGTTAGCTTTTTTAGGGGGTCCACGGTGGCTCAGGGCGTAGGTGTAGGTAGAAGCGATGTAAATGTAACAATGGCGGCTGATCCCAACAAAATGGCCACTAGGAGGCCCAGAAAGAAAACTACGAAAAAGAAATTTAACGCCAGGATCAGTTACATAAACATGCAAGGGGGTAGAAAGAGAGCGAAATGGCTAGAAATAGAACAGCAGTTAAAGGACGAAGCAGTAGGTGTGTACGCTCTATGCGAGACACATCTGAGGGATCTAGAAGATCCACCTTTCATCGATGGCTATGTCTGGGAAGGGTGCAACAGAACAACAACGGAGAAGAAGGGAGGAGGAGTAGGTATGCTGATACATCAAGGAACAAATTGGCAAAGAATAAAATCAACTTGCAAAGAACATGTCTGGGTATCAGGTACAATTGCTGGCAAAAGGACATGGCTAGGGGTAGTTTATTTAGGGACCGGGGACAAATGCAGGCAAGAAAACAAGGATCTAGTTAAGTGCCTCAATGACGATATAAAGCAGATTGGAGACGGTGTCGATGTTATTTTGCTTGGAGACATGAACGGCCACATCGAGGATCTGGATGGATACACAGATTGTAACGGGAAGTTAATGCTAGACTTGTGTGAGCGGCACAACTTAGTTATTGTCAATAGAGAAACTAAATGTGAGGGACAAATCACGTGGGAATCCCGTAACAGGCAAACAACCATTGACTACTGTCTAATGTCGCAGGGCATCTATAGCAAGCTCGCAATAATGGAAATAGACGAAGAGGGGAAGGACAGCCTAGGAAGTGATCATAAACGCATTAGTCTACAGTTGGGAGCCCTAGTCAAAAGAGAAATGCAACGAAGTCCAAAAGACAACGCAAAATTAAATGATGAACAAATAGCGCTAATATCAGCCGATATAGAAGAAATAATTGAAAAACGCCACATGGAAAATTGGGATTATAATCAGTTGGAACTGCTCATCGCTACAAAAATGAAACAAGTGAAAGGAGTTAACCACTGGAGAGGAAAGAGGAAGCCACGAAGCTGGTGGAATATGGAAATTAAGGAGGCCATCGAACAACGACGGGTGGCTTCAAGGGAACACAGAGAAGCAAAGAGGGCGCAGTTATCTGTACAGGAAATAGGAAAAAAATGGGAATCTTATCGACAAAAGAAACAGCAAGTTCAGGTCCTAGTCCAGGCTAAAATAAAGCAGTCCTCTGATAAATGGCTGGCTGAAGTTCGCGAGGCAAATAAAGGGGGGCCAAGAAAATTCTGGAACCATATAAGCTGGTTGGGAAAAACAAATCAAAGAAAGCAGGAACAGATTATAGATGCTGAGGGAAAATGTTTGGAGGGAGACGATGCTGTGGACTACATTACGTCATTTATAGCTGCGTCTTTTAGCGACGCCAATGGGGTAATCTCCCCAAGTGAGGCGGCAACACAGGACAGCACAAAAGAGAACAGCTTAGAACTGACTAGTCTTAACTGGGAAAAGGCGGAAGCGAATATTCCTAAAACCACATCCGCAGGGATAGACGAAATTCCAATTAAGCTGATTAATGAACTTGGCCCAAGAAGCAAGGACGCGCTGATAAAAGCATTGGAGGCAGTCATAACAAATCAGCAAATTCCGCACAGCTGGAGACAGAGTAAAATGAATTTGATTTATAAAGGGAAAGGAGATAAGATGAACATAAAATCCTTCCGTCCGATTACGATAACATCTGTTATGTACAGGCTGGCAATGCAGGCGGTGAAATTAAAAATGCAGTCATGGGTAGAAGGGAATAGGATACTCGGAGAACTTCAGAATGGGTTCAGAAGGGGTAGGCGGTTAGATGATAGCCTGTTCGTGCTTACCCAATGCATAGAAATAGCTAAGGCGGAAAATAGACCTCTGTTTATAGCCTTTCTAGACATAAGCGGTGCATACGATAACGTGAACAGGGAACTCCTGTGGAGCATATTGAAAGATTTAGGTATTGGTGATGAGGTAATTGATTTTCTACAGGAAATCTACCGAGATAATGAAGTTGAAATTACATGGGAAGGGAAAAAAAGTACCACAACTGTAGGGGTGCACAAAGGATTAAGGCAAGGTTGCCCTCTATCACCGCTGCTGTTCATGCTTTACGTGATAAATATGGAAAGAAGGCTAGAAGAAAGTAATCTGGGTTATAATCTATCGTACAGATTAGGCGGAAATGTAGTTGAGCAGCGACTCCCGGGTTTAATGTATGCGGACGATATTGTACTGTTAGCAGATAGCCAGGAAGATTTACAAACTTTGGTTAATTGCTGTGGAGACGAAGGAGACGCTCTAGGATTCAGTTTTAGCGCAACTAAATCAGGTGTGATGATTTTTAACGATACAACTGATCAGGTGCTTACAATACAAGGCCACGAAATACCCAAAGTGGCCGAATACAAATACCTCGGGATATGGCTAAACGAAGGGCAGATATACACGGAAAAGCATGAACAGGCTCTTAGGGCAAAAGGACGAAGAGACGCCGGGATAATGAAACATAGGGCATTATGGGGGTACAACAAATATGAAGTACTAAGAGGTATTTGGAAAGGAATAATGGTGCCGGGTCTTACTTTCGGCAATGCGGTTCTGTGCTTAAGGGCAGAAGTTCAGTCGAGATTAGACGTAAATCAGAGAGCTGTTGGAAGATTAGCACTAGGTGCCCACGGCAAAACCACAAACGAGGCAGTACAAGGGGATATGGGCTGGGCATCGTTCGAGGCACGGGAAGCTAAGAGTAAAATACTATATGAAGAACGCCTGAGGAAATTGGACGATAACAGATGGGCAGCTAAGGTATTTAAATATTTATACAGAAAGAACGTTGACTCACAGTGGCGGAAAAGAACTAGAAAACTAACCAGTAAGTATGCCGGTCATGAGGACGGAGAAAGAAAGAGCATTAAACGACAGGTTAAGAACGCGGAAGTTAAAAATTGGATGAATTCAATGGAAAAGAAACATAGTGTAGAATTATATCGATTCTGGAAAAGGCAGATCAGGAAAGAATTTTTCTATGATAACTCAAGAGGCAGTGCCCTACTTTTTGAAGCTAGATCAGGGTGTCTTAGAACGCGCAGCTACAAAAAGAAATTTAACGAAGAAGATGACACATGTGCAGTGTGTGGTAGATCTGTGGAAACAATTGAACACCTCATAATCAAATGTGATGGTATCCATCCGGATGTCGATGCAGGCACAGTCACTCTTTCTGAGGCCCTAGGGTTTAAAGATAACAATGGTCATGTAAATAAATCTGCAGTGGAAGTCAGCAAAAAGCGATTGGAGGATTGGTGGCTGAAAAGCAGAGATGTGGCATAAGGTTAGAATAGTAGGAAACCGTAGGCAAAGTTGATGGAGAATCTTAATGAGAATTGCCAACACAGTAAACAAAAAAAAATAATAAATAAAGAAAAGCTGAGCATGGTGGCAATTGCCACCACCCCGTTTCAAAGGGGGCGCTCCTATCCATCCATCCATCCATCCATCCACGGTGGCGGTGCTTGGCGGGTGCAGGGTGCCTATAGCATACTATATACTAGCTATGGAGGGTGTACGACCAATTATTAGAGTTGAGTTGTTAATAACCACCGATTTCGAATACAATTTCAGAGCAATTATTGACGCAGTCTGTGGGTGACACAAACCAAGTGGTTTAACTGCGAAGTTATCTTCGTTGAGGTGAGTCCTTAGTGCACATACAGCAAGAAATCGATGCTTGACATAGGCTTCTACTACTTGTCCGGAACGCTTTTTTTCCCCTTTGCACCAATGCTTCAAGTCAGTGTTTCGTAAATACTGCCTAATGTCTGCTTCTAACCCTACTGATAAGCTTTTAATGAGCGTTCCAAGATAAAAATTAAGCTCTGGAGAAATAGTTACCGAACGAAATTACCTGAAATTCAACTGACACGTAGACAGTTGGTTTCCTGTTGACTCAAAATTAAATGAGACTCAAATGACCTGCAGGTAATTGGCTTCCTCTTGACTCACATTCTGATGAGACTAAATTGACCTCTAAGTAATTGGCTTCATGTAGACTCATATCAGTAGAGAACATTTTGACATCTTAACGAACGAGCTCAGTAAAGTTCGAGCTAATAAAAGTCCCAATAAGCCCGAATAAACGACCAATAGAAACTCACATTGCATTTCTATAAGAGTATGTTCTAGCAGTATTAGGTAATTTTGTTTGTGAAGGTAACCATCGGTTAAATGAAGGAGTTGAGAGCAGCCCAAGAAGACTCACACAGCCTAGTGAACGATGAATTCGTGAACTATTTATTTGGAAATAATTCGCTTAACTTGGAAGCGTGCGGAGCGTCTTATACGAGTTCAATTAACTCACTGCTGTTGGGAGTCGCTTATCGTTGTCCCCAGTATCTTTTCATTACGCCCGGTCAATTAATACTAGCTAACCTTTGAAGTCTTGGCTTTCGGGAAAAAAGTGTCATTAGGAAAGTCGTAGATCGTTTTGAGTAATAGCCGGCTGCACTGTCCACAATAAAGCACACTTTACGAAGCTTTCTTTTAGTACTCGCTTAAAAGCCTGCTAAAACAAAACTGCCACGAGACAGTTCCCTGTTTCAACGCTTTCAGGCACGCTCTCAAGCAGCCAAATTCTTCAATCTGAGAACCGCTGTCCCCGACGGCCTTGGCGCTTTTGATGGCCGTGAGATAGGCGCCAGCAACTGCTGCTGCTTCGAGGAAGATGAGCGCTCGCATTGCGTTATTATCGGGCGCGCAGGGACAGCGGCGGAGATAACAGTGCATTGCGCCTCTACATGTCTTGACATAAAACGTGTCACTCCTATATGAGATGTGCTCCGTTTATAAAATCAAGCCAGAAGAAAAATAGTACAAAAACATTTGTTTAGAATATGCTGCATCTGTCTGGAGCCCTGGCATCGACTCGCTCATTTCAGATTTGGAAGCTGTGCAGAACCACGCATGCCGTTTCATTCTTTCTAATTATCACCGAACAAGCAGTGTAACCGCCATGAAATCAAGTTTGTCCCTACCACTTCTTTCCCACCGCAGATCAATAGCCTCATTGTGTCTTTTTCATAAAATTTACCACAACAACTCTCTCAATCCTAAGTTACTGTCAAGACCATGTTACATATCAGCACGCGTTGATCACCGTCATAAAGTTGGAATCCCATCTTGTCACACCAAATGTTTGCATGACTCATTCATACCCCCAACTTCTGTCAGCTGGAATCACCTCCACACGACATCGCAGGTATTTCTGATAATATTGCATTTCGTAAAGTCCTTAATGTTTCTTTCTGAGTATGTGTCATTTATTACTGTATAAAAATTTCCTTTAACTGTCTACACACTGTTTTAATGTATCCCCACTGCATTCTAATCTCATTGCCTTCCTGAGTTTTCGCTTTGTCATGTATTTCTGGTTTATTTTTGTTTTCTCTCCTTTTTTGTTGCTGTTTAGGCTGAATTTTTTATGTATTCCCACTCCCCTCCGTAATGCCTTCGGGCCCCGAGGGTACAATAAATAAATAAATAAATAAATAAATAAATAAATAAATAAATAAATAAATAAATAAATAAATAAATAAATGGAGACTACACCCGCGCAAATGCCGATGATTCAGCTCTAGCTTGTCCACATTGTTATTATGTAACTGTTTGCCTTTGCTTTGACTCCGCGGATGAGTGCATGGCAATTGTGGTTTGCTTTTGGTGGGGTTACAAAGAAATGCGTTGGCTCGAACTTAAAAATATTTGCTTGGTTTGGTTTATGGGGTTAAACATCCAAAGGTGACACAGGCTACAAGGGACGCCGTAGTGGAGGGCTTCGGATAATTTCGACTAACTGGGGTTCTTTAACGTGTGCTGACATCGCACAATACACGGGCCTCTAGCATTTCGCCTCCATTGAAATGCGACCGCCGCGGCCGGGATCGAACCCGCGTCTTTCAGGTTAGCATCTGAGCACCATAACCACCGAGTCACTGTGTGGTGGCTTGTTTTAATGGGATAGCGTTAATATATGCATTCAAGCCAGGTATATAGGCGAGGACAACTGCGTTTAAACAAAAAGCAAACAAGATGTAAAAAATCTCAAGCTGCTGAAAAAAAAAGTAATGTTACATTGAATAATATATACAGAAATGACTTGCCACGCGTTATCAGTGAGGTGCTTGACAGTGGATTCTCGCGAAAAGTGTCACGGTTGCGTTGCAAGGCGATGTAGTCCGGAAGATCGGGCGGATACAGCGAGAGAGCGCAGAAAAGTTAAAAGGTACAGCCTTTGTCAGAAGTTTAGAGCCCAGGGGGTTTGCTTCTGGGCCACACTGCTTTGCTCGTAATGCGCGCTCGGCATCCCAAATCTCCTGAAGGTAAGAAGATTTTTCGTCCTGCTCCCTCCGATGCGTAGGATTTCCATGAGTGCTACAGAAGCGCCACAATAGGGCTTTGAAGCAAACCCCCTGGGCTCTAAACTTTTGACAAAGACTGTACGTGTACTGCCGCAAGTGCAGGTGGGGTTTAAGTTATCAGCGAGTTTTAGAATAGAAGGACTATACCGGATATTGGGATAAGGTCCTCTTATTTTAAAACTAGGTTAAAATCGGTGTCACTAGCAACTTCTTTTTGAACGAACGGCGGAAAAGCGCAGCAAATAACGCCATCATTAAACCTAACGGCATCCTTTTTTAAAGCACGCCTCATAACGGCTTCCATATGCCCCTTGACAATGTTGGTGCTACCTTCTTGCTAAGTAGATGTCGGTCTGGAGACCACAGCCACAATATCACGACGACTCAGCGGTAAGCTTCGCGGCTTAGCAGGGTCTCACGATTAGGTGTCTCGTTCATTCTTCGCGCCCAAGGACTGTAGTTCTTAACAGAAGGCATAGATGGAGCCACGACACAACCGCGCTGTCAAGTGCAAGGTCTTTTGGTAGAGCGGAAAGATTTAAAGACGTCTGTTGTTGTTGTTGTTAGTGCCTATTTTTTTTTATTTGATACCTCAAAGGCCCCTGGTACGGGGCATTACATGAGGGTAATAAAATATTGGTAATAAAAAAAAATGGAAGGAAGAGATTTTGCTAGCCGCGGCGTCTACCATCGAAACCCGAAGCACCTGAGCTGCGGCTAGCGGGAATAAAATTACAGGGAGAAGGAAAGAAAGGGGGGGGGGGGGGAGCGATAGAAGAAAGGTTTGGTTTACGGGGTTTAACGTCCCGATGCGACTCAAGCTATAAAAGACGCCGTAGTGAAGGGCTCCGGAAATTTCGACCTCATGGGGGTTCTTTAACGTGAACTGACATCGCACAGAACACGGGCCTCTAGAATTTCGCCTCCATTGAAACGCGACCGCTACGGCCGGGATCGAACCAGCGTCTTTCGGGTCAGCAGCCGAGCACCATAACCAAGGAGCCACCGCGGCGGCCTATAGATAAAAGAAAGGGCAGTGGTGGGACGGCAGTATGCACTGACGTCTGTTGACAGCCTTCATTATCAAGAGGTCATTAAGGCGGTTTATATGGCTGAAGCATATGAAAAATTCTTAATCTAGTTGCCGGCATGAACTGTAAATGAAATTTTATGGTGTTTCCACAGTTACTTGAGCATGTTTTCAAGTTGTTCAAGTTTGGGCGGTCATTTAGACAGCGATACAATATTTTTTTTCCAATATGTAATGAACTGCATATGCTCGGCAGGAGCAATTTTGGGAAATGTAGAGATCTGCAGGCACCCTACACGCGACAACAGGAGTGCGGCATCCGTACGCTGCCGCCGGTGTCGAGAAAAACCTCTTTTCCTATTGTATAGGCGCAAAAACTTCATTTTTGGTCTACTAAAACGTGAAAGTGAACGCGATTGCTGGGTACCTTTTTCCAATCATCAACGAAGTTGTGCCGCAGCCTTTGCCTCTCAGTGACATTCCGGAAAAGACACGACAGATGCCTCATGAAACTAATTTTTATTTTGTTCCATATGAACACAAAAACAAACTGCTACAGTTACGTCACCATTTGGCACATTATTAAGCTTGTTCCGGGCATCTCCTGCGTAGTGTAATTGTTATGGCACTCCGGCACACAGGAATGGTTATCGTTCGCTGAAAACGTAAATTACGGGCTCGTGTAATCCTGATAAACCTCATATCAAATCTGCGCGAATACGTGAAACGTGATAAAGCGACGAAGCGAAGAAATGACCAACACGGACAGCATTATTTTACGAACCTCGCGTGCGGAACATTGATGCATCGTATACAACACCGTACACGCCGCCGAGGTGGCTCAGTGGTCGTGGTGCTCGGCTGCTGACTCTTAAGACGCGGGTTCGAACCCGGCCGCGGCGGTCGCGCTTCGATGGAAGCGAAATGCTAGAAGCCCGTGTGCTGTGCGATGTCAGTGCACGTTAAAGAACCCCAGGTGGTCGAAATTTCCGGAGCCCTTCACTACGGCATCCTTTATAGCCTGAGTCGCTTTGGGACGTTAAACCCCCATAAGCTTAAACATCATACACATAGCATACTTTACTACATGGTGCAGACATCTCCCAATAATTTTCAAGCATTCCGTCATTCCCTGACGTAATCCAATGCCCCCTAAAATCTCGAATACATGGTCAACTGTAGCGTTTTGTTCGACAGAAAGTTCAGAACAGGGGTGGCCACAGCGCAGGTTCCCAGCCACACGCTCACAAAATACTCGTATAGGCGCACTGAAAACAAATGCTCGGGTGCCACGATTTTTTTCAGTACCGCGGAGAACGGAATTTTCGACGCAGAAGTAACTGATGTTTCAACTTTTATTCCTACACGTTACATTTTTTCCGCCGCTTTGAAGAACGCATTCCGGTGTTGTCACCACAAAAACGCTTCTCTTGAAGTTGGCCAATTTTTGATGTTTACCACATTTTTGCCACCGTGAACAAATCACTCGCAACAAGTTGTACATTATTGGGGGCCATAAAGGGCCACGTCCCCGTAAGAGTCAACGTGAAATTAACCGCGCCGCAGCAGCCGGCCAGCGTGCTCAGCCTGAATTACTTGAAATGCAGCTCAGTTTTATAAAAAAACAGAAAATATCTCTCACCTTGCCTTTGTCAGAAACCGCCGGAAATCCGCGTCGAAGTACAGCAGGAATGCAAAAACGCTGAAAGACAGAGTTTGCGCAAGCTGCGAACTGAAGAAAGCTGCGGTTCAACTGCGTTGAGTGCGTTCCGGACACGATAGGCAGTGCGTCCACCTTGCAACCCCGGCAGGTGGCAGTTGATGGTTGATCGCGAGAGTGCTCACCCAATGAACGCTAGTGCCGCGGGTCTGCCATAACGTTGTCAGCGCTAACGCATGCAGCCCACGTCTCTCTC
The DNA here is from genome assembly GCF_055824585.1 of Amblyomma mixtum. Lineage (NCBI taxonomy): Eukaryota > Metazoa > Arthropoda > Arachnida > Ixodida > Ixodidae > Amblyomma > Amblyomma mixtum. Next base: position 97,202,232 of record NC_143017.1, on the reverse strand, counting down.
TCTCACCACCACACTACCTCAAAGCGCGATTCAGGCGTCCACTGACCTAGGGAGCCAGTTATGCGCACTTCCTTTCCTTCAAATCATCGGAGTTTAAAACGTTGTCAACGCCAACGCCAATGAACACAGAGAAGACCGATGGTCTATTGCTTCAGTGCCGCGTTTCTGCCAGAACGTTGTCAATACCAAATTGGTAAATCGGTAAATTGGTTTTTGAGGAAAGGAAATCAGTATCTGTGTCACATATCTCGGCGGACACATGCAGCGCGCATCTGTCACTACCGCCACATAGCTGAAGCACGGCTGAGGTGTCCACTGTCTCAGGGGGGGGGGGGGGGGGGCAGTGATGCGCCTTTCCTTTGCTTCATCTGTTGGCAATTTAGCATGGGATTTGGTTATAAAGGTCATTTGAAGGTCAAAATTGCGGTCACGGTGAAACGGGCTTCACCTAGCGCAGTGAAGCTTTCCCTTCAAAAAAATTCGCTGTGGCTTAGCTTGGTTAAGCCCGGTAATTGCGAAAGCAATATCCGAACCTACGCCATGGGACAGCTGGTAGTGTAGCTGGTGGTGGTGCTTGTGGTTAGACTTGTGGTGATGCATCGGTTATACAATCCAATCCAATCTAAACCAATCCAATGCAATCCAATTCAATCAATTCCAATCCAATCCACTGCAATCCAATCCAATGAAATCTAATCTAATCTAATCTAATCCAATCCAGTCCAATCCAATCTAATCCAATATAATCCAATCTAATGCAATCAAGGTCAAATGAAGGTCAATGGTGGTCACCGCCGCGGCACGGCAAAGGCGTGAAAGTGCAAGTAGTATTGCTTTCGCAAAGGTCAATGGTGGTCACCGCCGCGGCCCGGCAAAGGCGTGAAAGTGCAAGTAGTATTGCTTTCGCAATAAAATTGCCGACGATTACGTTACTTCCTAATGCGAAATTTGGGCGGTGCTCATCAGCTGTTTCAGCTTTTCGATAGTGTGGTAAATTGGCTTTTGAGGAAAAGAAATGGCGCAGTATCTGTCTCACATATCTCGGTGGACACTTGAACCGCGCCGTAAGAGAAGGGAGGGAGGTAGGAGTGCAAGAAGAAAGAGAGAAAGGGGTGTCGTAGTGGAGGTCTCCGGAATAATTTCGACCACCTGGGCATCTTTAGCATGCACTGACATCGCACAGCACACGGGCGCCTCTTGCGTTTCGCCTCCATCGAAACGCGGCCGCCTAGGTCGGGTTCGAACCCGGGTACTCCGGCTCGGTAGACGAGCGCCTTAAAGGGCCACTGCCCAGGGTCCGGACATTTTTGAAAAACAAGCCCACTGCATAGATGAGGCATCGAAGATAACCTCTGCAAAATACTAGAGCCATGCGCGCCCCGAAAAGCTGCGAAAATTCAAATCAAAGCCCGCTCGTTCTTTCCTTCAACAAAAAAGGGCCCGGCCCACTACTCTGAACCCCGCTGACGTCAAGGGGGGCTACTTTCGCTAAAGGCACTCCATTGGTGCATCGTTCTGACTGACGGGAGAAGGTTGGGCGTAGCCTTGGCGTCGCGTCGTCTGCACAACGCTTTCCGCAGCGCCTTCTGTTCTGGCTCATGCCTACAAACCCGCATGAAGGAACAAAAAAAAAAAACTGCGGAGGGAGCGTGCGGCGACAGCCTTGAACCCTTGCCATAAAAAGTAAAAAATAGTAAAACTGAGGGAGTTGGTTCGCCCCCCCCCCTCCCCCCGCCGTGATCACCTCACGAGACGCTCTGCGTACGCGCTCCCTTCTCAGATTTTTTTCTTCTATGCAAGCCCCCCAAAACAAGGTTTTAATTACTAGTGCAGCAGAGCCTTTCCCTCGCTCGCCCACTTGACCGCTCCGCACACACACCGCTTATCTTTCGTGCATCTTGCGTACGCCTTGACTCCAATGAATGACATATGCTTTGGAGCGGAGAAAAGACACAAACACACGGAACACAAACACGCATGGAGAAAAGCAAACGGGCGGTTGCCGGGTCCGCGCTTCGCCGTGTGTTTCGAACACAACCGACTTCCACCCCTCCGCTCGTGAAACGGTGGGGAGGCCTAAAAGAAAATGAAAAGGTGGCTCGTTAACTGGGAATGACAAACAGATGTATGAAAGGATGCGCTCGCTAACAAGTCTAGGTGGTCGAGCCGATCGCGCCTCTCGATCGTTCAGTGTGCGGAGAAAATGCAAAAACCAAGAAAAGAATTCTATTGAAGGCGGGGCCATGACGTCGCCCTGTGACGCACTCCACAGACACCACGCCTCCGGCTTACACCGGAGAACGAAGGGGTGATTTTGCCTTGCCGAGCCTACTCGACGAGGAGCGGGAGAGAAGAATTTCGAGGAGGGAATGGAAGTAGAGGAGGCTCGCTCAAAGAGAGGTAGAGAGTGTCTGCTGCGCTGGGGTGGGCACGGGCCCTTTAAGGCAAAGAATTCGAGCAAGACGTACATGTATGCACAATTACAGACAACTTGTTATTTTTCTCACATATTCCTTCTTCAAGAAACACTCCAATGAAGGAAGCTTTGTGGTCGAAGAAATAGATTAAAAAATTCAAGACGTTAAAAAAAAATTCAGGGGGCACTTTGGCTCTCTAAAGTGCTGCAAGGCGAAAGCGTTTCCTGGCGCACTGTTTGGTTTTATTTACTTTTAATTTTTGATATTTTGTTTTTTTATATCTTATTTTTGCTCCTTTTCTTATATTTATTGATTCTTATTTTTATTTTGTTTTTATTTTTGTTTATTTTTTATTTATGAAACCCATGCATTCACTAGATGCGCCTTTATTCATGCTCGAACCTTGAGCCTTCGTGGCGGAGTGGTACGTCTCTGCTTTCAATGCCAAAGGCCCTGGTTCGATTCCCATCCTCGGCGCAGTTTCTTTTTACGCAGTGACGCCGAAAGGCGGACAAATCTGCGGACACTGCTGCCGACGCGTCTGCTAACGACAGTATGAGGCATTACAGGCTTTCGCCTTAATATAGGCTCGACTTGCTGCACCAATGCCTGGTTTAGGTAAGGTCTACGCAAGTATTTCGCGAGGTTGTCACAGCCGTAGAAGGCGTTACGAGCAAGAGGAACGGGATGTTCTTCCGCATAAGTGGTAAAAAATTTCTGTTTGTCTTTAATAATTGCTCTTTTGTATGCCTGCTCTTGTGTCATAGTTTGCGTTGGAAGCAACCATGGTGAAACCAGCACTATATGTTTGTGGCTATGGGATGAAAGCATTCTTGTGTATTTTTTGGGCACTTGGTGTGTAGTAAAGAAAAAGGATTTGCCGTCCTGTCCGCGACAAATCTTTGCTGTCCCCACTGCAAAAATGCATGCGTAGACACCAACTGTTGCCGGTAAACAAACCTTTATACATCCGTTTCTTTGCTCTTGTCTCTGCTGCCGTCGCTCAGGACGGTGACGAAGTGATCAACGTTGACTTCAAGCGAAACCTCTTCCATCGGTAAGGCTTCCTCCGGCGCCGAGTGTCCAAGGGCGTCTTGAAGGCCTGGTGGAGACGCCCCTTTAGAACATGCTTCTCGCTTCGCTTTTCCCGTCAGCTTCTTCCAAAGGCGATCTTGCTGTCGACTCGCTGATGCTGTGTCTTGGCTGCGATTATCCTCTGTGAGCGCTGCTTTTCTGCCACGAAGGCGTTGATTTCGCAAGGGGCGCGTATGCTGGCTCCACCTAGTGGCCGGAGAGGGAAACGACACAGGGGCGGCTGAAGACGACAACACCAGAGATGTGGATACATACTGAGATACATAACATGGACAAAGCCGGTGGTTAACTAAACACGCGTTTTTCATGGTGGTCGGCGTCTGTGGCCTGTGCTCGCGAGTTTCGCACGATAAAAAAAGCACAGAGGCTAACCACATGTTTTGTGTGCCTCAGCACCTTTCACTTTTTCTGGTGAATTCCCACACTTCGTCACTTTCAGTTGCACCTGGAATCCTTCTCGCTATCACTCTAGGAACCATATACTTTCTCTCTCTCTCTTATAAACACAAGTTTTCGCATAATGATAAAAAGCATTTTTATAATTTTTATATTGTATTCAGTATTATTCAATAAATGCGTATGCATAAGCACTACAACGGTGTCGGATAACGTTCATGGCAGATACAGCACTTCGAATGAGACACTTCTGCAAGGCTCGACACAGCATGCAGGTGTGGACGAATCTGTCGTCTGCAGCGGCTATCAAAAGCCGAACGTTTGCTTTCAGAAGTGGAATTAAGAGTTAAATAAATTAACTATGTAAAATGTGAATCTCTGGCGTGAATAACTGGCGCGAACACCGCCGGAACATAAATGAGCTGCTTCAGTTTCCGTAATACATATACGGACTTTTACAATTCTGCCCGACAACGCGGACATATCCCATGCATGGACAAGCTACGAGGCGTGTCTAGAAAGTGAGAATACACCACAAGACAGCAGCTATGTCACAAAACGGGTCGCAAGATGACTGTTCTGCCGTAGACCTTGAACCTTGCGCTACCCGCTCTCCCCTGGTTTGTAGAGCTCTCCTACGCTTGGCCGAGTGGAATGTCTTCGAAATGTCTGATTTCATCCACACTCCCGTCATATGTGAGTTACGATCCGGGATACGCTTTTTGTGCACAAACCATCAGCGCATAGCGTAAGTTTCGGTAGAATGCACTGTCAACTAATTATTAAAGCGAGAAGCTCCACTCTCCGCACGCAAGAGTTAAAGTAAAAACCGCTTTACAATGAACTTCAAGCAGGAGGAAGGGCGGAGGTGTGGCTGTGACGTCAGATCATGTGCCTCGCTCATCTTACTGGGTTCAGCCGGGTCCTCCGAGTAAGTCCTCCGAAACAAGCAAGAAAACTCTACTTTCGCCAAATTTGCAGATTTGTAAGAAATGCAATAAAAAATTGTAATGGGCAAGAATAACTTGATGAACTCTACAGTAATTAGAAACATCTTCCAAAAAATTTCAGGCGTGCCATTGTGAGATTTCTCTTGTCACTGATAATCAAAGTTGGCAAACGCAGCAATGTGAACAAACAAACAAACAAACAAACAAACAAACAAACAAACAAACAAACAAACAAACAAACAAACAAACAAACAAACAAACAAACAAACAAACAAACAAACAAACAAACGAACGAACAAAGAAACAAACACTCCTGGCGTAGTGATGCATAGGTTAAGCGATGCGCCACTGCCCTGCGAAGGCAGGTGCTGCCACATACCGGGCTCGAGGGACTCAGGTTGCTCTTCGCGTGCAACCTCTCGCGAGCAGTCATTAATTTAAAGGGAAGCTGAAATAGTTTTTCGGAAATTCGAGGTGATTCAATGGTTCGAATGTATGAAGCTTCTAGGTGAAGCATGCCAAGCAGTTTTGCGCTAGCATTATAAATGGTGACGTAATCACCGATTAGAACAGCGACGATATTCAGGCTTCTCCTCATTTTGTCGGTGAAGTGCGGAGAAACTCACAACGACGTCATTGTTGGGGAAATTTAAAATTTCCCTGTCTTCGCCCACATGCTGCCGTGGGTTATTCAACTCCGATAAAAAAAAAAAAAAAACGCTTTGTAGGCTTTACTTTCGGTGGTGTTTTTTTTTTTAATAAAGCAACCGTTTCCTCGCTCTAAACGTAGTGCCGCTAACTTAATGTCATCATTGCGGCCCTTCCCGGTGCTGTGCCCTGCGGAGAAGCCTGAATGCCTACGTGGCTTCATTCGGCGATTGCGTCACTATTTTAAATGATCGCACAAAAAAGACTACGCTTTCTTTTCCTGCAAGTTTCAAACATTCGACCACTTTAGGAGATCTTGGCATCAGAACGCCTCGGAGATGTGCTTTGTTACAGGAATGAAATTCCGATACTTCTACAAGTTTTCTGTCTCTCTTGTCTTAATGCGTCGCCTTTGTGTGCGCAAAAAATAATTCTGACCAGTTTTCTTCTCG